>NW_019942566.1:166492-206875 GCF_002910315.2 Salvelinus sp. IW2-2015 | reverse complement strand
AGTAGGTTGGAAGGTTAGACAGGTTGTATGTATCTGATCACTACTGTAGTAGGGTTGGAAGGTTAGAACAGGTTGTATGTATCTGATCAACTACTGTAGTAGGGTTGGAAGGTTAAGACAGGTTGTAATGTATCTGATCAACTACTGTAGTAGGGTTGGAAGGTAGACAGGTTGTATGTATCTGATCACTACTGTAGTAGGGTTGGAAGGTTAGACAGGTTGTATGTATCTGATCACTACTGTAGTAGGGTTGGAAGGTTAGACAGGTTGTATGTATCTGATCACTACTGTAGTAGGGTTGGAAGGTTAGACCAGGTTGTATGTATCTGATCACTACTGTAGTAGGGTTGGAAGGTTAGACAGGTTGTATGTATCTGATCACTACTGTAGTGGGTTGGAAGGTTAGAACAGGTTGTATGTATCTGATCACTACTGTAGTAGGGTTTGGAAGGTTAGACAGGTTGTAATGGTATCTGAATCAATACTGTAGTAGGGTTGGAAGGTTAGACAGGTTGTATGTATCTGATCACTACTGTAGTAGGGTTGGAAGGTTAGACAGGTTGTATGTATCTGATCACTACTGTAGTAGGGTTGGAGGTTAGACAGGTTGTATGTATCTGATCACTACTGTAGTAGGGTTGGAAGGTTATAGACAGGTTGTATGTATCTGATCACTACTGTATGTAGGGTTGGAAGGTTAGACAGGTTGTATGTATTGATCACTACTGTAGTTAGGGTTGGAAGGTTAGAACAGGTTGTATGTATCTGATCACTACTGTAGTAGGGTTGGAAGGTTAAGACAGGTTGTATGTATCTGATCACGTACTGGTAAGTAGGGTTTGGAAGGTTAGACAGGTTGTATGTATCTGATCAATACTGTAGTAGGGTTGGAAGTTAGACAGGTTGTTATGTAATCTGATCACTACTGTAGTAGGGTTGGAAGGTTAGACAGGTGTATGTATCTGATCACTTACTGTAGGTAGGGTTGGAAGGTTAGACAGGTTGTAATGTATCTGATCACTACTGTAGTAGGGTTGGAAGGTTAGACAGGTTGTATGTATCTGATTCACTACTGTAGTAGGTTTGGAAGGTTAGACAGGTTGTATGTATCCTGATCATACTGTAGTAGGGTTGGAAGGTTAGACAGGTTGTTGTTATCTGATCACATACTGTACGTAGGGTTGGAAGGTTAGACCAGGTTGTATGTATCTGATCACTACTGTAAGTAAGGGTTGGAAGGTTAGACAGGTTGTATGTATCTGTCACTTACTGTAGTAGGGTTGGAAGTGTAGACAGGTTGTATGTACTCTGATCACTACTGTAGTAGGGTTGGAAGGTTAGACAGGTTGTATGTATCTGATCACTACTGTAGTAGGGTTGGAAGGTTAGACAGGTTGTATGTATCTGATCACTACTAGTAGTAGGGTTGGAAGGTTAGACAGGTTGTATGTATCTAATAACGTACTGTAGGTAGGGTTGGAAGGTTAGACAGGTCGTATGTATCTGATCACTACTGTAGTAGGGTTGGAAGGTGTGATATTACTCCTGTGGGTTTTCTCTGATCACCATATTGTTACTGTTTGATATTCACTTGTCCACGAATGTCATCACCTTACTGGTATTTTAATGTTAAGTTGTTACATGATGTCATGTTTTGGAGGGTGTAGTGGGAAAGAGTGTGGTGCCAGACAGTCAAGGTGGGAAATGGGTGCTACCCAGCTGTCTTATAGGGGAAGGGTCACTGGTAGCCAAATAATCTAGCTGCTCTACCCTGTGGCACAGGACTAATGATTTTACAGCCACTGGGGGGTCTGATACAAGAGCTTCAGAGACCTTTGTCATTTCTTCTGGTCTGGACAACATTGGATTAAAGCTGCAGCCCTGTACCTGCCACTGCAACGGAGGGGGGGCAAGGCCTGGTGGACATTCTTCCAGGATCATGGCTTTCCGGCTTCAAGCAGCCCAGAGACTGTTGTACAGTGACGGTTCTAGCTGGGTCGACACAGCCTACACATTGATGAGGAGAGTGGGCTGTTTGGGCTTTAGACAAGGCACCTTTTCCTCTAAAAGCTGGAGGGGGGTGAGTTGTCTGGACTGACTCCATTCTATGAGTCTGTTATGCAGGCTTGGAGAGTTATTGTCAAAGTCCCGTATGGCCGGGCACGCCACCAGGCATGTGGCTTTAAGAGCCTCTTTTTTCTCAAACTGCCCTATTGAAAAGAGGACGCTGACCTCCAATGGAGGATATAATTGGAGCCATAGCCACCAATATGCATCTGGTACACCTGGAGCCGACGTTGGGGAAGGGTGTCTCATTTCTGTGCTGAGTCTGAAACTCTGGCACATCTGTTTTTTTTAGCGTGTCCCAGGTTGGTCGGGAATGGTTGACCTGATACTTTCTTGGTTCTCGGCTTTGGGAGAGGTTTTCTCTTCCCAACTGGTTTTATATTTGGGCTAAAGTACAGGTTATTCGGGGACGCCTATTACAAACTGGTTAACAATTATTGATCTGTTTATGAGTATATGGGGTATTCAGTGTCTGTTGTGTTTAGTTACTGTGGAGGAGGACTTGGTGTTGTGTGTTTTTAATTGATGTGTAACTATGGTTTTGGTATGAGTTTTTATTGTGTTGTGGGTTCCCAGACCCCTCTCTCTCTCTCTCTCTCTCTCTCTCTCTCGTCGTGCTTGTCTCTCTCTCTCTCTCTCTCTCTGTCTTTGCTCTCTCTCTCTCTAGATATGTATAGTTACTGTTTCTCTCTCTCTCTCTTCTCCTCTCTCTCTCTTCTCTCTCTCTCTCTCTCCTCCTCTCTCCATCTCTCTCGTCTTCTCTCTCCTCTTCTCTCCTCTCCTCTCTTTTACTTCTCGCTCTCTAGCATGTATAGTTACTGTTTCTCTCTCTCTCTCTCTCTTCAATTCAATTGACTTTATTGACATGGCAAGTTCATTATTACTTACATTGTCACAAGTATACATATCGAAAATCAAAATCAATATATATGTATATATATACAAAAATATATATATATTTTATATAAATAAATGGTGGGACCAACAGCAATAATAATAGTAGTAGTGGACATGGGATTACCATTAATAAACAGCTACAACAACAATATTAATCAGCAACAAATATCATTAAATCAATGGTAGTAGCCAGTGTCAACATGACTTGAGAAGACAACTGACTGGTATGAAAGGACAAAACAAAACCTAAAGCTACAATGGGAAATATTATCAACATTACTTTGCACTATTCAACTGGCTGTCCCTCAGGTTGTGGCAGGAGGACACATATTTGGCTGCCAAACTGCACAATTTTGGCTTTTCACCCAATAAAATATTTGATTTTTTTCTTCATCTTTTATAGTTTCACATTAGTGTATTGAATTATTAATTTTGGGAAAGAAATATGCTCTTAGGTCCTGAGTATTTGGTCACAGTGTAATGGAAAATGCACCTCTGTCTCTACTTCCCCTGTGAGCAGAGTGAGCACAAGCCTGTCCTCTCTGGGCAGCCAGGTTTGTTCTGTTGGACGACCGGTCTCTATAGCCAGAGCTGTGTACACTGAGTCCTGTACCTAGTCATTGTTTTTCCTCAGTTTCTATCAGTCACAGTGGTCAGATAGTCCTGCTACACCATGTACTGTCTGTTTAGCAGCCAAATAAGCAATTGAAAGTTTACTTTGATTTTTTTGTGGTGTCTTTTCCAACTAGGTGATATATTTTTCTTTTTGGTTGTGTGTGTGTGTGTGTGCGTAGCCACAGGTAGCTGTATTGGAATGCTAATGTGTTGAGCTGAACTTGTCTCTGCAGTGTTACCACACAACAGAACAGAACAGACAGGGACATGGTGCCTTGCGTTGCCACGGCTAATCTGCTACTGCAAGGCCTTCTGGGTGTGTGCCATGGCCCTCTCCTCTCTCTTGGGAGACTGATCTGGGGCTCTGTCCCAAATGGCACCCTATTCCCTTTATAGTGCACTACGTTTGACCCATAAGGCTTTGGTCAGAAGTAGTGTACTATATAGGGAATAGGGTGCAATGGGCTTTGGTCAGAAGTAGTTCTCTATAAAGGGAATAGGGTGCCATTTGGGACATAACCTCAGTCTGGTCTGGGTCTAACCTGGGTCTGGTCTGGGTCTAACCTGGGTCTGGTCTGGATCTGGTCTGGGTCTAACCTGAGTCTGGTCTTGTTCTAACCTGGGTCTGGTCTGGGTCTAACCTGGGTTTGGCCTGGGTCTAACCTAGGTCTGGTCTGGATCTGGTCTGGGTCTAACCTGAATCTGCTCTGGATCTGGTCTTGTTCTAACCTGGGTCTGGTCTGGGTCTAACCTGGGTCTGGTCTGGATCTGGTCTGGGTCTGGTCTGGATATGGTCTGGATCTGGTCTGGGTCTAACCTGAGTCTGCTCTGGATCTGGTCTTGGTCTAACCTGGGTCTGGTCTGGGTCTAGCCTGGCAGGATCCACCCGTCTTCTGGCTGGGTGGCTAGTTGGCACTGTGTGGTCTCTGGCACCGCCACACCAAGGGCCATTTAATGCGATCAGCGGTGGTTGGCCGGGCTGCGAGCGCCATGCAGTGCCATCTTGGGCAACGACTCAAATGGCCCCAGAGCGAACAGAACAGAACCCCTCCTCTCCTCCCTCTCTCTCCCTCTTCCATCTGATAACCCTTCCTTCCTTCTTTCCCTCCTCCTTTTCATCCCTCCCTTGCTGCTTAGCGCCCCCCAGGCTAATCCCTCGACTGTGCCCTGGAGAAAAGGCAGTCTGACACAATTTGACTAAGAGGCTGTCGGCCTGGCCCCCTGTAGATGAATACTGAGCAGGCGAGACTCCAACACCCAATCTCTCTCTCTCTCTCTCGCTCTTTCTCTGTTCCTGGAATGAGATGAGAAGTGGAGGGGGAATAGTGGGATCAAATCAAATCAAATGTTATTAGTCACATGCGCTGAATACAACAGGTGTAGACCTTAGAGTGACATGCTTACTTACGAGCCCTTAACCGACAATGCAGTTTCAAAAAATATGGATAAGAATAAGAGATAAAAGTAACAAGTAATTAAAGAGCAGCAGTAAAAAAACAATAGCGAGACTATATACAAGGGGGTACCGATACAGAGTCAATGTGCGGGGGCACCGGTTAGTTGAGGTAGTACGTACATGTAGGTAGAGTTATTAAAGAGACTATGCATAGATGAAAACAGAGAGTAGCCGTGGTGTAAAGAGGGGTGGGGGGCAATGCAAATTGTCTGGGTAGCCATTTGACTAGATGTTCAGGAGTCTTATGGCTTGGGGGTAGAAGCTGTTTAGAAGTCTCTTGGCCTTAGACTTGGTCGCTCTGGTACCGCTTGCCGTGCGGTAGCAGAGAGAACAGTCTATGACTAGTGTGGCTGGAGTTGGTGGCAAATTTTAGGGCCCTTCTCTGACACCGCCTGGTATAGAGGTCCTGGATGGCAGGAAGCTTGGTACTGGGGCCAAGCTGTTGTGTGTGTGTGTGTGTCGTCGTTCAGCCACGACCCTGTGAAGCTTAAGATGTTACAGTTTTTAATTTACCGTTGGTAGGTAGTTTAATCTTCCGCGTAACTCGCCGATTTTATTGTCCAAAGATTGCACGTTTGCAACCAGAATGGAGGGAAGTGGGGGTTTATTCGATCGCCTACGACTTCTCGGCCTCTCTTTCTCCGCCTCTTCTTCAACCAGATCACRGGGATTGGGGCCTGTTCCCGAGGAAGCAGTGTATCCTTCGCGTCGGGCTCATCAGGGTCGTGAAAGAGAAAAAAGGATTCTGACAGTCTGTGGTGAGTAATCGCAGTCCTGATGTCTAGAAGTTATTTTCGGGTCATAAGAGACGGTAGCGGCATCATTATGTACAAAATAAGTAAAAAAACGAGTTACAAACAATGCAAATATACGAACAAAAAAAACACATTTGGCTGGGGGCACGTAAAACGTCTGCCATCTTCTCCGGCGCCATCTTAAATCAGAGGCGAGAGGAAGATGGGGAGATTGTGATGGAGGTGTTATTTGTCCTACAAGCCCCATGGCTATCCAGTAGAGTAACATCATTCCTCCTTAAACAGACACACATAGGTAAATACACACACATCTGCACACACACACACCAGTAGAAGAGCTGAGCTGGGTTATGAGAATTGTAAAGAGATGGAGGTTCCATGAGCAGCAGATGAAATGTAATTTCCAATATGAAAAGCCATCCTCCAACAACACTGGACTTTCATGTAGAACAGAACAGCACTGTGAACTTACATCCCAACAGCAGCAGTAGTAACAGCTATAGGTCTGCAATAGGAAGAGGACGCGGCCTTGAACATCCCATTTTGATTCCTCTCTACACTCTTAGAAAAAAAGGTGCTATCTAGAACCTTAAAGGTTCTTCGGCTGTCCCCATAGGAGAACCCTTTGAAGAACCTTTTTGTTTCAGGTAGAACCCTTTTTGGGGTCCATGAAGAACCATTTCTACAGAGGGTTCTACATTGTACCCAAAAGGGTTCTACCTGGAGCCAAAAAGGGTTCTACCTGGAGCCAAAAAGGGTTCTACCTGGAGCCAAAAAGGGTTCTACCTGGAGCCAAAAAGGGCTCCTATGGGAACAGTGGAAGAAAAACTTTTGGAATCTTTTTTTCCAAGAGTGTACACTATTACAGAATACAGGCTAGCTTTATCTGGGGTAAAAGAAGACAAAAGCGCTGTGCTGCATTGTGTTGTGTCGGGTGTCGCCTGACAGCTCTGTTGACTTGAGGATCCTGTGTTTGGATGAGAGATGGATAGCAGCGAGAGAGCGGAGGAAGAGGAAGCCGGACTGATAGAGCGAGAGAAGATGAAAAGAGAAACAATGAGAAAGGGAGCCATGCTGTTTCTGTTTTCCATCAACACACACACACACACACACACACAACCCAACACACCACACCACACGCACACGCACAGCACACACAAGAACACACGCCACCAAGCATCACACAGACACACGCACACACATGCACACACAGACAATGAGCTCTGAGAGGCTTGTCTTGTTGAGGAGTAGTGAAAGTGTCTGAGTTTTGGTACAGATCCAATGATAGAGTACATAACTATACTTGTACCTGTTTGTCGCTCCTAAGTGTGATCATTATTTCCACATAGGTCTTTTTCAAATAAAGCACCATGGGTTGTCCTTGAAAGTGTGTGGGTCAGGGCAGACACCTGTGTTACGACCAGGACATAGACTTAGAAGTGATTCCAGTTTTATTACATAGAAACAGATATAATTTACAGTATGTAGGTCTTTTATAGGGGTTGACCAAGGGGCAGAGAGAGAGAGCCTCAACTCTCTGTCCTTGTCTTGTGTAAACATTGTTCTTCATGTAGCTGGTGTTGTTTTTAACAACTGTTTCATGTACAGTAACAGTCACCTTCTCACCTTTAGACACCTTCTCATTCAAGGTTTTTTCTTTATTTTTTACATTGTAGAATTGTAGTGAAGACGTCAAAACTATGAAATAACACATATGGAATCATGTAGTAACCAAAAAAGTGTTAAACAAATCAAAATATATTTTATATGAGATTCTTCAAAGTAGCCACCTTTTGCCTTGATGACAGCTTTGCACACTCTTGGCATTCTCATTCTCTCACCTGGAATGCATTTCTATTAACAGGTGTGCCTTGTTAAGTTCATTTGTGTAACGATTTTCGTCGTCGGATGAAGAGTAGTCAACCAGGCTGATAAGGAGGCTGATAACTCTAATGAACTTATCCTCTGCAGCAGAGGTAGCTCTGGGTCTTCCTTTCCTGTGGCGGTCCTCATGAGAGCCAGTTTCCTCATAGCGCTTGATTGTTTTTGCAACTGCACTTGAAGAAACTTTCAAAGTTCTTGAAATTTTCCATATTGACTGACCTTCATGTCTTAAGGTAATGATGGACTGTCATTCTCTTTGCTTATTTGAGCTGTACTTGCCATAATGTGGACTTGGTCTTTTACCAAATAGGGCTATCTTCTGTAAACAACTCCTAATTTTTCACAACACACCTGATTGGCTCAAATGCATTATGAAGGGAAAGAAATCCACAAATTAACTTTTAACAAGGACACCTGTCAATTGAAATGCATTCCAGGTGACTACCTCATGAGGATGGTTGAGAGAATGCCAAGAGTGTGCAAAGCTGTCATCAAAGCAAAGGGTGGCTACTTTGAAGAATCAATTTTAAAAATATATATTTTGATTTGTTTAATACTTTTACATGATTCCATATGTGTTATTTCATACATATGTGTTATTTCATACATATGTGTTATTTCATAGTTTTGGTGTCTTCACTATTATTCTACAATAGAAAAAATAGTTTAAAAAAATTAAAAACCTTGAATGAGTAGGTGTGTCCAAACTTTTGACTTGTACTGTAGGTATTTTCCCTGTAAAGATGGATGAATACAGCTGTAGAGCTGAAAAGCTTGCAGACAGCAGGTACACTGAAGGGCAGGCACCAGGCACCAGACACCAGACATCAGACACCAGACACCAGGCACCAGACATCAGACACCAGATGCTTCTCTACCTTTGTAGTGCTCCTCTTTAGAAATGCACTCCACCATGCCTTGCCGCCCCACCACATCACAACCATCAGCGTACACACCACCACACACACACACACACACACACACACACACACACACACACACACACACACAAACACACAATGCTCCTCTCGCTCTCTCTCTCCCTGCCACTTTCACCGCTCTGTATCTTGTGCTTTCTGCTGTCTCACGCTCTCTCTGCCTGCCCATTCCTTTCTCTCTTCAGCTCCATCCATTTCTCTTTCTAAGGTATATTATATATCTCTCTGGTCTAGGTCCCATGGACATAGTGCCTCTACTGTATGGCATCTTATTGTGCTAGTCCTCATGGACCTGTCAAAGCTTTGTCAAACACACAGCGAGCTGGGCAGGAGTTTATTAGGCTGAAAACAACAGGACGCATTCAGGTTTGGCCATGTTTCATATCCCAATGATACACTGCTGTGCTCTGACCTGGCCTCTGTCAAGGTTAAACAACACATTCACTCACAGTCTCTCTCTCTGTGTGTCTCTCTCTCTCTGTCTCTCTCACTCTCTGTCTCTGTCTCTCCTCTCAATCTCACTCTACATTTATCGCTCTCTAGCTCTTTTGCTTCCAACTCCTCTCTCCTTTTGATCTCTTTCTCTATTTCTCTCCCTCTCTCCTTCTCCCTCTCTGTTCCTCCTCTCTCCCTCTCTCCTTCTCCCTCTCTGTTCCTCCTCTCTCCCTCTTCGTTCCCCCCTCCTCTTCTGCCTCTAGTTATGTTGATGTTTTTCCATCCTCTCTCTTCCCACCTGTCCTTTCCCACTCCCTCTCTCTCTCTCTCTCCCTCCCTCTATCCCTCCTTCTCGCTCCCTCTCCCTCCCTTCTACCGTGCCCTAGTCAGGTTGATGTGTGAATACAGAGGGTGACTGTGGAGAGGCCATTATGCGTTGTTACTGCCAGTCAGCTGTCCTGGCGTCTGACCAGTGGCGTGACTGTATGCTTTAATAATGCAAGGCTGTTGATCACTCTAAATGATTGATGATGGAGAGGTCTCAGTGATAACACACACCGCAGAACACAACACTACTCATAGTATCACTCAACTTTTTCTCTCTCTCTCTCATGCTTTCATCCTCTTTTAAATGCGTTCCGCTCCACTCTCTCTTTGGTTTGATATCATCTTGCCAGTGAACTGCTGTGTGGTTGTGTGCAATGCACTGTAATATAGTCTACTGGACACACATCCAAACATGGCATAGGAGCTGGATAAGAAAGGTATTCAGATGTCTGTCTCTCTATCTCTCAGTGTGGTGTCATCCTGCCAGTCAACCTTTGTGTGGTTGTGTTTATTGGTCTAAAACGATGGAAAGAGTAGCCTATATGTGCACTGGCAGGCCTGATAAACGACGACGATAACACTGCCTATAGGGAGGAGGTCAGAGACCTGGCAGTGTGGTGCCAGAACAACAACCTCTCCCTCAACATCAGCAAGACAAAAGAGCTGATCGTGGACTACAGGAAACGGAGTAGCCGAGCACGCCCCCATTCAGATCGACGAGGCTGTAGTAGAGCTGGTCGAAAGCTTCAAGTTCCTCGGTGTCCACATCACTAAGGATTTATCATGGTCCACACACACCAACACAGTCGTGAAAAAGGCACGACAACGCCTCTTCCCCTTCAGGAGGCTGAAAAGATTTGTCATGGGCCCTCAGATCCTCAAGAAGTTCTACAGCTGCACCATTGAGAGCATCTCGACTGGCTGCATCACCACTGATGTGGCAACTGATCGGCATCCGACCGGAAGGCGCTACAGAGAGTAGTGCGCACGGCCCAGTACATCACTGGGGCTGAGCTCCCTGCCATCCAGGACTTCTATACCAGGCGGTGTCAGAGGAATACCCAAAAAATGACTCCAGCCACCCAAGTCATAGACTGTTCTCTCTGCTACAGCACGGCAAGCAGTACCGATGCAGCAAGTCTGAAACCAACAGGACCCTGACCAGCTTCTAACCCCAAGGCATAACACTGCTAAATAGTTAGTTAAATAGATAATCAAATAGCTTCCCGTACTGTCTGCATTGACCCTTTTTTTACAAACTTTTTTGACTCATCACATACGCTGCTGCTACTGTTTATTATCTATCCTGTTGCCTAGTCACTTTGTTCCTAGTAGTATGTACATATCTACCTCAATTACATCGTACCCCAGCACATCGACTCGGTACATGTACCTCGTGTATATAGCTAAGTTATTGTTTCTCATTGTGTATCTATTATTACTTTTATTATTACGTGTTTTATTTTTCTATTATTTCTGTATTTTCTCTCTGTATTGTTGAGAAGGGCCCGTAGGTAGGCATTTCACTGTTATTCTCCACTAGGGCTGTGGCAGTCATGACATTTTGTCAGCTGGTGATTGTCAAGCGAATAACTGCCAAGCAATTAACTGCCGGTCTCACAGTTATTGACCTTTATTTAGAATAAACACGTTTAGCATCTCCTGGCTTCCACGCATAGCCTACAAGCCACTGATGAAGACCTTTGGAACATCTATATTTTTAAATGTCTAATAAATCCATTTAATATAGCCTACACCATCACAATAAATACATTATTTATTTTAGACAGGTCTAAAGAAACATGATATAAAGAAAATGTATGTCTATTTCAGAAGAACAGAATAGCATACTCTGAGTTGTCCTTATGTTAGGCCCAGATATGGCTATGCCATATGGCTGTGGGCTACACTAGTTCACTTAGCAGACAAGATTTGCTTAGAATTCCGTGGCATTATATTTTATTATTTTATTGTATGAAGAAAATTGAACAGCTTAATAAAATAGAAAGGATATTTTATCCAAACAATTTCAAAGGAAGTGCGCACATGTGGCTATTCTGTGTTGAACGGTTAACAAAGAAACTGGTCCTCCTATATGCTTAATTTAGGGCTATTTATGCAACTTGAGTTGTGAATCAAGCATTGGGCTATATGTTTTGATGTTTAATACATTCTAAGGCTGCATGATTGGACTCTAAAGAGGATTTGAAAAACGTAGCAAGCTGCATACACTTCATCAGTCTCTCATTCACAATTTGACAAGCAATTGATAATATTCTCTCCAGGCCTCGAATTTCCCGGCGACATCCCCCTTGTGTTTGTGTGGCCGTAATACCCCCTAAAAAATCGATGCCTTTTGCGGCCAAAGTGACTGCTGTGCCCTTGGGCTGAATATAATAGGCTAATTATAATTCCCTTCTCCCGGCTGACGTGCTCCAAAGCACCTCTCACTCACATGGCTCTCTCAGATGTAGCCAATGCCCATCACGTGATTGGGTCCTTCTCACAGGCATTTCAGCTAAGTAGGCTACAAGTGAATGAAGACAGACACATTGGGGATGCAACTGCACGCATCCCTGTTCTGGAATTCCCAGGCGCATATTAAAGATGTTAGAACTGTCCACATTCAGCCTACTTTACTTCAGCCAACAGCACAACTCCAGCATATGTCAATCTACTATGTCCTATAGTACTCTGGGACTGTTGTGGGATGCGATAGATCCGAAATTAATACAACCACTCGCATCAAAAAAACATTTTAAAGCAATGAGGCTGATCGTTTAGCTTGTAATGTTGATAAACTATTAGGACATTTCTTGACATTATACATTATAGCACAGCAATGTGCACATGGCCGTAGGCTATAAGTGTGAATGTTCCAAAATGCAATCAGTTAGCGGGGAAACAGTGTTTTTGAAAGTGACGGCAAATGTGATTATGCATGTATGGTGCTTTTTTATGGTGAAAAYGATCTTCCCTAAACTTGAAACTTACGCGCAGCCTATGTTTGCCATTTAGGCTCTACACCAGTTGTTAAGCAGATTAATGTGCTTAATTTTAACCTCTACAGGATCGGTGGGTTCCCCGCGGGATGGTTGAGCTGACGTAGGCTAATGTGATTAGCATGAGGTTGTAAGTAACAAGAAAATAGACATATCTGATATTGTCAGAAAGCTTAAATTCTTGTTAATCTAACTGCACTGTCCACTGTACAGTAGCTATTACAGTGAAAGAATAACATACTATTGTTTGAGGAGAATGCACAGTTATGAACTTGAAAATGTATTAATAAACCAATTAGGCACATTTGGGCAGTCTTGATACAACATTTTGAACAGAAATACAATGGTTCATTGGATCAGTCAAAAACATTCACATACACTGCTGCCATCTAGTGGCCAAAATATACATTGCGCCTGGGCTGGAATAATACATTATGGCACTTCTCTTGCATTTCAAACATGATGGTACAAAAAAATTCATGTTTTTTTCTTTGCATTATCTTTTGTGGGTGGCAGCGTAGCCTAGTAGTTAGAGCGTTGGACTAGTAATCGAAAGGTTGCAAGATCGAATCCCCGAGCTGACAAGGTACACATCTGTGTTCTGCCCATGAACAAGGCAGTTAACCCACTGTTCTTAGGCCGTCATTGAAAATAAGAATTTGTTCTTAACTGACYTGCCTAGTAAAATAATACATTTTACCAGTGTTATATTTTCCCACGTTAATTTAACATTTCCAAAAACTTCAAAGTGTTTCCTTCCAAATGGTATCAAGAATATGCATATCCTTGCTTCAGGTCCTGAACTACAGGGTTAGATTTGGGTATGTCATTTTAGGCGAAAATTGAAAAAAAGGGGCAGATCCTTAATTAAGAAGTTATTTTGCCAATTTAGTGATACAAACCGTATCAAAACAATTAAGCCTATGGGCTAGGCTACAGCAGCTAATGGGGATCCATAATAAATACAAATACAAATAAATACTTGAGTTGTGCGACTATGATTGGAAAAATAAGGTATGTGCTGGTTCTTGCCTTAATGCACAAGCTGGGCATCATTCACAAGTGACAATACATCATTCACAAGTGATAGGCTAATATTGTCACCCATCAGACTATTCTTAGTTTAATGTTGTCTTAACATATACTAAATAATATATGTGTGATATTAGTTTTGATTTAGAATGGACCATTATCATGCACCTGTCTTGATACAGGGAGATACATCTATGCACTTAAATAGCGAATGGAGGACGCTTTTCCCATGGTTCATTTTCATGCCAGCCAGGTAGGCTATACTCTTGTTGTAAAGTGAAGCAATGTGCTTAATTGTAGGAAAGTTGATAAATAAATATAGTAGATCTAGCCTGTAGAAAGCTGATGGGACCCTCCTCTTTTCAATAGAGGCCATCAAAACTCTGTTTTCTTATGTAACGGATGTGAAATGGCTAGCTAGTTAGCGGGTACGCGCTAATAGCATTTCAATCGGTTACGTCACTTGCTCTGAGACTTGAAGTAGGGTTTCCCCTTGCTCTGCAAGGGCCGCGGCTTTTGTGGAGCGATGGGTAACGATGCTTCGTGGGTGACTGTTGTTGATGTGTGCAGAAGGTCCCTGGTTCGCACCCGTGTCGGGGCGAGGGGACTGTCTAMAGTTATTCTGTTACATTGATGCTGTTGACCCGGATCACTGGTTGCCGCGGCCTTTGTGGAGCGATGGGTAACGATGCTTCGTGGGCGACTGTTGTTGATGTGTGCAGAGGGTGCCCGGGTCGGGGCGAGGGGACGGTCTAAAGTTATACTGTTTCATTGATGCTGTTGACTCGGATCACTGGTTGCTGCGGAAAAGGAGGAGGTCGAAAGGGGGGTGAGTGTAACGGATGTGAAATGGCTAGCTAGTTAGCGGGTACGCGCTAATAGCGTTTCAATCGGTTACGTCACTTGCTCTGAGACTTGAAGTAGGGTTTCCCCTTGCTCTGCAAGGGCCGCGGCCTTTGTGGAACGATGGGTAACGATGCTTCRTGGGCGAACGTTGTTGATGTGTGCAGAGGGTCCCGGGTCGGGGCGAGGGGACGCCGTAAAGTTATACTGTTACACTTACACAATCGCATAGCCTATAAAAATGTAGCGCAACATGATCTCATGGGCACTAATGAAGTGTTTGATTATATTTTCGATTATGCTTTGATGTCAGAGTGATTAGAGAGACAATAGAGTGCAAAGTACCAGGCATTTAGCAAGTTTGGTAGGCTGCTAATGACCATCAGCAGCATCAGAGCTTGGAGAAGCCTAATTACTGTGACTAAACATTGGACAGGAGCTGTCGATGCAGTCATCATGTCTGTTTGGAGCAGCAGAGAATGTGTGGACATTAGTCTTACTTTAGTCTGTCATAAACTATTTCCTATTTGGTGAGCTGACCACGTATTTRTTGTTATGGCCTGTCATGCTCATAGACTATATCACACTCATCAAATTAAATAATATTTTATAATTAAATAATATATTTATATAGCCCTTCTAACATCAGCTGATATCTCAAAGTGCTGTACAGAAACCCAGCCTAAAACCCCAAACAGCAAGCAATGCAGGTGTAGAAGCATGGTGGCTAGGAAAAACTCCCTAGAAAGGCCAAAACCTAGGAAGAAACCTAGAGAGGAACCAGGCTATGAGGGGTGGCCAGTCCTCTTCTGGCTGTGCCGAGTGGAGATTATAACAGAACATGGCCAAGATGTTCAAATGTTCATAAATGACCAGCATGGTCAAATAATAATAATCACAGTAGTTGTCGAGGGTGCAACAAGTCAGCACCTCAGGAGTAAATGTCAGTTTGCTTTTCATAGCCAATCATTAAGAGTATCTCTACCGCTCCTGCTGTCTCTAGAGAGTTGAAAACAGCAGGTCTGGGACAGGTAGCACGTCCGGTTCCAACAGGTCAGGGTTCCATAGCTGCAGGCAGAACAGTTGAAACTGGAGCAGCAGCACGGCCAGGTGGACTGGGGCATGGTCCTAGGGCTCAGGTCCTCCGAGAGAGAGAAAGAAAGAGAGAAAGAGAGAATTAGAGAGAGCATACTTAAATTCACACAGGACACAGGATAAGACAGGAGAAGGACTCCAGATATAACAGACTGACCCTAGCCACCCGACACATAAACTACTGCAGCATAAATACTGGAGGCTGAGACAGGAGGGGTCAGGAGACACTGTGGCTCCATCCGATGATACCCCCGGACAGGGCCAAACAGGCAGGATATAACCCCACCCACTTTGCCAAAGCACAGCCCCCACACCACTAGAGGGATATCTTCAACCACCAATTTACCATCCTGAAACAAGGCCGAGTATAGCCCACAAAGATCTCCGCCACGGCAAACCCAAGGGGGGCAACCCAGACAGGAAGATCATGTCAGTGACCAACCCACTCAAGTGACGCACCCCTCCTAGGACGGCATGGAAGAGCACCAGTAAGCCAGTGACTCAGCCCCTGTAATAGGGTTAGAGGCAGAGAATCCCAGTGGAGAGAGGGAACCGGCCAGGCAGAGACAGCAAGACGGTTCGTTGCTCCAGAGCCTTTCCGTTCACCTTCACACTCCTGGGCCAGACTACACCAATCATATGACCTACTGAAGAGATGAGTCTTCAGTAAAGACTTAAAGGTTGAGACGAGTCTGCGTCTCTCACATGGGTAGGCAGACCATTCCATAAAAATGGAGCTCTATAGGAGAAAGCCCTGCCTCCAGCTGTTTGCTTAAAATTCTAGGGACAATTAGGAGCCTGCTCGTCTGTGACCGTTAGCGCACGTGTAGGTATGTACGGCAGGACCAAATCGGAAAAGTAAGTAGGAGCAAGCCCATGTAATGCTTTGTAGGTTAGCAGTAAAACCTTGAAATCAGCCATTGCCTTAACAGGAAGCCAGTGTAGGAGGCTAGCACTGGAGTAATTTGATCAACATTTTTTGGTTTTAGTCAGGATTCTAGCAGCCGTATTTAGCACTAACTGAAGTTTATTTAGTGCTTTATCCGGTAGCCGGAAAGTAGAGCATTGCAGTTAGTCTATCCTAGAAGTAACAAAAGCATGGATACATTTTTCTGCATCATTTTTGGACAGAAAGTTTAAGATTTTTGCAATGTTACGTAGATGGAAAAAAGCTGTCCTTGAAACAGTCTTGATATGTTTTGTCAAAAGAGAGATCAGGTCCAGAGTAACGCCGAGGTCCTTCACAGTTTTATTTGAGACGACTGTACAACCATCAAGACTAATTGTCAGATTCAAACAGAGATCTCTTTGTTTCTTGGGACCTAGAACAAGCATCTCTGTTTTGTCCGGTTTAAAAGTATAACGTTTGCAGCCATCCACTTCCTTATGTCTGAAACACAGGCTTCTACGAGGGCAAGATGGGGCTTCACCATGTTTCATTGAATGTGCAGCTGTGTGTCATCCGCATAGCAGTGAAAGTTAACATTATGTTTTCGAATGACATCCCCAGAGGTAAAATATATAGTGAAAACTATAGTGGTCCTAAAACGGAACTTGAGGAACACCGAAATTTACAGATGATAACTATATCATAGACATATATACTCATAGACTATATCATAACTATATCATACTCATAGACTATATCATACTCATAGACTATATCATACTCATAGACTATATCATAACGCATAGACTAATATCATATCATAGACTATAGCATACTCATAGACTTATCATACTCATAGACATATCATAGACATATCAACTCATAATAGACTATATCATAGCATATCTATACTCATAGACTATATCATAGACTATATCATACTCATGACTATATCATAACTATATCATACTCATAGACTATATCATAGACTTAATCATACTCATAGACTATATCATACTCATAGACTATATCATACGCATAGACTATATCATACCTATAGACTATATCATATCATAGACTATATCATACTCATAGACTATATTCATATCAGACTATATCATACTCATAGACTATATCATAGACATATCATACGCATAGACTATATCATACTCAATAGACTATATCATACTCATAGACTATATCATAGATTATATCATACTAAAGACTACATCATACTCATAGACTATATCATAGACTATATCATACTCATAGACTAATCTACTCATACATATCATAGACTATATCATACTCGTATACTATATCTACTCATAAACTATATAATAGACTAGATCATGCTCGTAGGCTATATCATAGACTATATCATACTCAGTAGACTATATCATACTAGTAGACTATATATACTCATGGATTATCATCGACCATATATACTCATACTATATCAAGAATCAACGCATAGACTACATCATACTCATAGACTATATCATAGATTATATCATACTCATAGACTACATCATACTCATAGACTATATGCATAGACTATATCATACTCGTAGAGTATATCATACTCATAAACTATATCATAGACTAATAATACTATAGATTAATATACTCATGGACTATATCATAGACTATATCATACTCGTAGACTATATCATAGAACTATATCATACTCATAGACTATAGTCATACTCATAGACTATATCATACTCAGTTATATACTATATCATACGCTTATCATAGACTATATCATACCATAACTATATCATACTCATAGACTATATCATACTCATAGACTATATCATAGACTATATCATACTAGTAGACTATATCATACTCATAGATTATATCATACTCAAAAACCAGGGTTCTCCAACTCCAAATATGGCCCGCCAGCAATATTACTTGTCCCCTCAAATCCCCTCAAATGAATTATGAATATTCTTTTCATAAAAAAATATATATAATCCAAGAAAAATCTCAGACCCGAGATGCAAAAACTCCCAAATGCAATTTCCCAATACGGAAGTTACCCTACCTAAATAATGCAAAGTTACATGTTAACTTCATTCATGAGGAGAGAGAATGCAGGAGACTAATAAAGCAGGCAGCGGACCATTTTGTGGTGCTGAAAGGTAAAGCTGCAACCGCAGTGCAATCAATAGGAGGTGAACAGCGCCTGGTGCTGAAAATATAGCTAACTTGTTATGCAAGCGTTGCACAGCAACAGATGGAGAAAACCTATACCAGTCGAGTAATTCATTTCAACAATAATCTTCATTTTAATTTGACTTTACAAATAACAAGAGGGCTTAACTGGAGTCTATTTCTTCCGAGTCTAGGCCTATATAAAATACCTTAACTGGCTGAGGTAGGCTATGAGGCTTAACAGCATCTTTTACAATTAAACATATTTGTCCTAATATAAGTGTGATTTTTTTATTAGGCCTATTTACAATTGCAACTGGCCTAAAATGTAGCATCCTACATAAAACAATAATTTAAAGAAAAAAAGGCGATGTCTGTATCTGAATGGCTGTATCGGGACAGCCTGCTGTAACGACAGAACAAACAGAAAATACTGTCAGCTTGAGACCTAAGTATCCCTGGAAAAGCATTCACAATAATGTTAGTATTTACTAAATACTTCCATATAGGCCACTTAGTGACTTACTCAATGGGAAAAGTTGCATTTCCCCTCGTACACGATCTTGTGGATGTCGCGTGAGATGGATGTGATTTTGAATGCACAGGCTGTCCTCGATTGACTTATGTAAAAAGCCAGTTGCTGTCGTCAATCTATACTGCACTCATTGAGGAAAATGCAGACTCGCAGGTGTAAGTCGATCCAAACATTGTTAGTACATGAAATGCAAGTTTCTTTATAGTGCTGTATTTCTCTGAGCATGCCACCCAAAACGCACACAAGGACTCGGCACTCCCGAGTGCATCCCTGAGATGGCTCGATGTCTGGAATTCAATCAGCTCAGTTTCAATTGTGGCATCATCCAGCGAGGGTATCGTTTTCTTAGCAAGGGAGAAGACTTCTCCACCTGGACAGACTGTGAAAGGATCACGTACAAACGCAATGGTATCCTTGGGCATGATGTAGTCTTCAAATCTGGTGGAGAAGTTGTCTGGTCCCTCTGTCTGCCGTTTTCAGTGTGCTGAAGTGCAGTAGCCTTTCAGATGACAAGTCCAAATCGGGACAACTCAAGCTTCCTAGTAAAGGCCTCAAGTTTTTCCACCATGTCCACGACTGTTTTCCCTCTTCCTTGTAACTGGAGATTTAACCCGTTTAAGTTTAAGTGAGAATATGCCATGTTTAGATTTATAATGATGTCTGAGATTGAATTATTTGTAAACAGCGATATTTTCATTGCAAATAAGACACACTGGCTTGGCTTTGGGAAACGATGGTAAGATGAACACATATCTCTCTGTACATTCATGATTTATTTTCATTATCCACCTTTCTTTTTGATACTTTTTGAGAGCAACATTTTGTCTTGCTATCAAGCTAATTATTCTTTGGGGTGGCAGGTAGCCTAGTGGTTAGCGCGTTGGACTAGTAACCGAAAGGTTGCAAGTTCAAATCCCCGAGTTGACAAGTAAAAAAAATCTGTCGTTCTGCTCCTGAAGAGCAGGCCGTCATTGAAAATAAGAATTTGTTCTTAACTGACTTGCCTAGTTAAATAAAAAATAACAATTCTGAACGAATGTTGAAAACAATAGTGTAGGCTACATATACCTGTTTTTCCCCATTTTCCCAATGCACAGAGAAATAGACAAGAAAAGTCATTGAATGTAGCTGTTGATTTTATGAGTGTATTCAGATCAAAATTATTATGTTATTGTCACTGAGTTTATTATTTACTAATCTGATGTGTTAAAATGTTGTTACATTTGTAGTGTAGGCCAATTAATTGTGTTAATTTTATATACTAATTATGTTCTGGCCCGCCGACTATTAGCTCCGAATTTTTTGGCCTAAGGCTAAACCTAGTTGATGAACCCTGTCATAGACTATATCATACTCATAGACTATATCATAGACTATATCATACTCATATATATCATAGACTATATCATACTCATATATATCATAGACTATATCATACTCATAGACTATATCATAGACTATATCATACTCATAGACTATATCATACTCATATATTTAATCATAGACTATATATCATACTCATAGATTATATCATAGACTATATCATACTCATAAGACTATATATAGACTTATCATACTCATAGACTATATCATAGACTATAATCATACTCATAGACTATATCATAGACTATATCATACTCATAGACTAATATCATAGACTATATCATACTCATAGACTATATCATATACCTGATGCATACTCAATAGACTATATCATACTCATAGACTAATATACTATAGACTATATCATACTCATAGACTATATCCATAGACTATAGTCATACTCCTAGGCTATATCATAGACTATATCATACTCAGACTATATCATACTCATAGACTATATCATAGACTATATCATACTCAGACTATATCATACTCATAGACTATATCATAGACCATATCATACTCATAGACTATATCATTGACTATATCATACTCAGACTATATCATACTCATAGACTACATCATACTCATAGACTGTATCGCACAGGGAATATGTTTTTGTGAGACAGACAGACATACTATCACGTTTCAGGTATGACCCAGATGCAGACAGTGTCAAAGAAACAAAAGTTTATTTCTAAAACAGAGTCAGGCAAATGACAGGTCAAAGGCAGGCAGGAGTCAATAATCCAGAAAGGGTGCAAAGGGTCTAGAATGGCAGGCAGTCTCAGGGTCAGGGCAGGCAGGGGTCAATAATCCAGTGAGGTGGGTCAGGGTATAGAACGGCAGGCAGGGTCAGGGTCAGGGCAGGCGGAACGGTCAAAACCGGGAAGGACTAGAAAACAGGAGCAAGAAACCGGGCAGGATCAGGGGAACAAACTGGTAGGTTTCACAAACAAAACATACTGGCAACAGACAAACAGAGAACACAGGTATAAATACACAGGGGATAATGGGGAAGATGGGCGACACCTGGACGGGGGTGGAGACAAGCACAAAGACAGGTGAAACAGATCAGGGTGTGACACAGACAGCATCTTTCTGTTATTGTAGCAGTATGAATGGCTGTCTTCATCAGGCACTTCTGTTCTGTTCTGATGAATGTGTTCTTCACAGATGAGATATTCTGGCATATTAATCATGACATATTATCATTAATCATGACGCGTTGTCATTCTCCTGATGTTGCTTATTATGGAGAGTCGAAGACTGACACAGAGACACAGACTCGGCTGAATCTGCTAAATCTGACATGTCTTGTCACTGCTTGTCTGCAAACAAATGACAACAATCAACACACAACACCTGTAACCTGTTCTGCGGAAGCCGGGCCACTTAGATGAAGCCAGGTGTGTGTTCAGATAAAAATGCGTTATGTAGAACAGATATGACTGTCTGTCATGTTGAATAGGGGATCCTGTGAGGTGATTTCCACTGTTCCTTTCACCTTACTGGTTAACCCTACTGAATACACCATGCCAGGTGTTTGTTAGTTTGTCACCAGGGTGGGTGTTGGCAGTGCAGAGCTCAGAGTAGGAATGCTGACCTAGGATCAGTTTAGCCTTTTAGATAATAATGAATAAGATTACATAGGCGGGGGGATTACATAGGCGGGCACTCCTACTCTGAGACGCTGTGTGGGCCCAGGTGTGTGTTTGTCACCCGGCTGGGTGTTGGCAGTTCAGAACTGAGCTGACACAGAGACCTTGTATCAGTCTGGGACGTGGTCCGCGGTCAGTGACAGGAGTGCGTGCATCAGCCCCTTCACACCAGAGTGAGCAACAGAATCTCTCAGGCTGAAGGGGAGTGGAAGTGACTGGTAGCGTTTCAGAAGATGACCATCACTATGCCCACGCTCAAGGACGACAACTCTGCCCCTTTTCTCCTCTGTCTCTATGGACCTCATACTCCTCCAGGGTGATGATGTGTTAGTGCTAATGTAATATATCATATATATAATAATAGTAGAATTAAGCAATAAGGCCCTAGGGGGCGTGGTATATGGCCAATATACCACTGCTAAGCGCTGTTCCTCGGCATGACGCAACGCGGAGTGCCTGGATACAGCCCTTAGCCGTGGTATATTGGCCATATACCACGCCCCCTAGGGCCATATACCACACCACCACCTCCCTGAGGTACCTTATTGCTATCATAAACTGGTAACCAATGTAATTGGAAGAGTAAAAATAAATGTTTTGTCATACTCGTGGTATACGGTCTGATATACCATCGCTGTCAGCCAATCAGCATTCAACGCTCGAACAAGCCGGTTTCTAATAACATATATGACATTTAAAGTAGATACACCAGTAGTTATGTAGCCTATACTCCTAAAGTCCCTGGTTCAACACGGCCAGGCATCAGTATACTGAACTGCACATATCCACCAAAGCTCTTCACTGGACTGGATGAAAATATCATCTTTATTAACATATTTCAAACACTTGTAGTACCACTCATCTAAAGACATGTGGTCTTGCACAATATACTTATACTACTGTATATGTCTTGTTACCAACTACTCAATAACAAAATATGATTCCCCCAAACATAGCTTGTGTAAAAAGTGAACTCAGTGTGGTAGCTAACAAGTGTGTTTCTGTGTGTCTGCAGGTGTTCAACACCTACTGTAACGAGGACTATGACAGGAGGAATGAGGAGGTGGACCCGGTGGCCTCGTCAGCAGAGTACGAGCTGGAGAAGAGGGTGGAGAAACTGGAGCTGTTCCCTGTAGAGCTGGAGAAAGGTACATAGACCTGGGGCCGATCCCAAATAACCATATCCTCTATGCACTATCTCTTCACTCCCTACACCCTACACACTTCATGTACAGGGCCTTCAGAAAGTGTTCACACCCCTTGACTTTATTCACAGTTTGTTCACTTACAGCCTGAATTTAAAATGGATGAAATTTAGATTTTTTTGTCACTGGCCTACACACAATACCCCGTAATGTCAAAGTGGAATTGTTTTTAGACATTTTTACAAAGTAATACAAAATTAAAAGCTAAAATGTATTCAGTCAATAAGTATTCAACCCCTTTGTAATGGCAAGCCTAAATAAGTTCAGGAGTGGAAATTTGCTTGACAAGTCACATAATAAGTTGCATGGACTCACTTTGTGTGCAATAATAGTGTTTAACATAATGTTTTAATGGCTACCTCATCTCTGTACCCCACACATACAATTATCTGTAATGTCCCTCAATCGAGCAGTGARTTTCAAGCACAGATTCAACTACAAAGACCAGGGAGGTTTTCCAATGCCTAGTAATGAAGGACACCGATTGGTAAATGGGCCAAAATAAAAAAGCWGACAGCGGCTGTGATAGGAGAAAACTGACGATGGATCAACAACATTGTAGTTACTCCACAATAGTAACCTAAATGACAGAGTGAAAAGAAGGAAGCCTGTACAGAATTATTTTTCTCCWAAACTTGCATCCTGTTTGCAATAAGGCACTGAAGTAAAACTGCAAAAGATTTGGCAAAGAAATTAACTTCATGGCCTGAATACAAAGCGTTATGTTTGGAGCAAATCCAACTCTTCACTAATTACCTCTCTTCATATTTTCAAGCATGGTGGTGGCTGCATCATCTTATGGGTATGCTTGTCGTTGGCAAGGACTAAGGAGTTTTTTAGGATAAAAATAAATGGAATAGAGCTAAGCACAGGCAAAATCCTAGAGGAAAACCTGGTTCAGTCTGCTTTCCACCAGACACTGAGAGACAAATTCACCTTTCAGCAAGACAAAAAACACAAGGCCAAATCTACACTGGAGTTGCTTACCAAGATGACATTCCTAAGTGGCCTAGTTACAGTTTTGACTTAAATCAGCTTGAAAATGTATGTCAAGGCTTGAAAATGTCAGTCAGGCAATGATCAACATCCAGGTGTGCAAAGCTCTTAGCGACATACCCACAAAGACTCACAACTGTAATCACTTCCAGAGGTGATTCTAACATGTACTGATTCAGGGTGTTGAATACTTATCAAATAAAGATATATATATTTTTTCATATTTGTATTCCACTTTGAAATTAAATTAAATTCAAATCACATTTTATTTGTCACATGCGCCGAATACAACAGCATTTCACAACCTTACTGTGAAATGCTTACTTACAAGCCCTTAACCAACAATGCCGTTTTAAGAAAAATAAGAGTTAAGAAAAATATTTATTAAATGAACTAAAGTACAAAATTAAAGAGCAACAATAAAATAACAATAATGAGGCTATATACAGGGGGTACAGATACCGAGTTAATGTGCTGGGGGTACAGGTTAGTCGAGGTAATTGAGGTAATATATACATGTAAATCAAATCAAATCAAATTTTATTAGTCACATACACATGGTTAGCAGATGTTAATGCGAGTGTAGCGAAATGCTTGTGCTTCTAGTTCCGACAATGCAACGTTCAATAACCAACAAGTAATCTAACCAAACAATTCCACAACTACTACCTTATACACACACAAGTGTAAAGGGATAAAGAATATGTACATAAAGATATATGAATGAGTGGTGGTACAGAACGGCATAGGCAAATGCAGTAGATGGTATAGAGTACGGTATACATATGAGATGAGTACTGTAGGGTATGTAAACATAAAGTGGCATAGTTTAAAGTGGCTAGTGGTACATGTATTACATAAAGATGGCAAGATGCAGTAATGATATAGAGTACAGTATATACATATGAGATGGGTAATGTAGGGTATGTAAACATTATATTAAGTGGCATTGTTTAAAGTGGCTAGTGGTACATTTTTACATAATTTCCATCAATTCCCATTTTTAAGTGGCTGGAGTTGAGTCAGTATGTTGGCAGCGGCCGCTAAATGTTAGTGGTGGCTGTTTAACAGTCTGATGGCCTTGAGATAGAAGCTGTTTTTCAGTCTCTCGGTCCCTGCTTTGATGCACCTGTACTGACCTCGCCTTCTGGATGATAGCGGGGTGAACAGGCAGTGGCTTGGGTGGTTGTTGTCCTTGATGATCTTTATGGCCTTCCTGTGACATCGGGTGGTGTAGGTGTCCTGGAGGGCAGGTAGTTTGCCCCCGGTGATGCGTTCTGCAGACCTCACTACCCTCTGGAGAGCCTTACGGTTGTGGGCGGAGCAGTTGCCGTACCAGGCGGTGATACAGCCGACAGGATGCTCTCGATTGTGCATCTGTAGAAGTTTGTGAGTGCTTTTGGTGACAAGCCGAATTTCTTCAGCCTCCTGAGGTTGAAGAGGCGCTGTGCGCCTTCTTCACGACGCTGTCTGTGTGGGTGGACCAATTCAGTTTGTCCGTGATGTGTACACCGAGGAACTTAAAACTTTACACTTCTCCACTACTGACCCGTCGATGTGGATAGGGGGGTGCTCCCTCTGCTGTTTCCTGAAGTCCACAATCATCTCCTTTGTTTTGTTGACGTTGAGTGTGAGGTTATTTTCCTGACACCACACTCCGAGGGCCATCACCTCCTCCCTGTAGGCCGTCTCGTCGTTGTTGGTAATCAAGCCTACATGTAGTGTCATCCGCAAACTTGATGATTGAGTTGGAGGCGTGCATGGCCACGCAGTCGTGGGTGAACAGGGAGTACAGGAGAGGGCTCAGAACGACACCTTGTGGGGCCCAGTGTTGAGGATCAGCGGGGTGGAGATGTTGTTACCTACCCTCACCACCTGGGGGCGGCCCGTCAGAAGTCCAGGACCCAGTTGCACAGGCGGGGTCAGAACCCAGGGTCTCGAGCTTGATGACGAGTTTGGAGGGTACTATGGTGTTAAATGCTGAGCTGTAATCGATGAACAGCATTCTCACATGGGTATCCTCTTGTCCAGATGGGTTAGGGCAGTGTGCAGTGTGGTTGCGATTGCGTCGTCTGTGGACCTATTGGGTCGGTAAGCAAATTGGAGTGGGTCTAGGGTGTCCGGTAGGGTGGAGGTGATATGTTCCTTGACTAGTTTCTCAAAGCACTTCATGATGACGGAAGTGAGTGCTACGGGGCGGTAGTCGTTTAGCTCAGTTACCTTAGCTTTCTTGGGAACAGGAACAATGGTGGCCCTCTTGAAGCATGTGGGAACAGCGGACTGGGATAAGGATTGATTGAATATGTCCGTAAACACACCAGCCAGCTGGTCTCGCATGCTCGAGGACGCGGCTGGGAATGCCGTCTGGGCCTGCAGCCTTGCGAGGGTTAACACGTTTAAATGTTTTACTCACCTCGGCTGCAGTGAAGGAGAGCCCGCAGGTTTTGGTAGGGGGCCGTGTCAGTGGCACTGTATTGTCCTCAAAGCGGGCAAAAAAGTTGTTTAGCCTGTCTGGATCAAGACATCCTGGTCCGCGACGGGGCTGGTTTTCTTTTGTATCCGTGATTGACTGTAGACCCTGCCACATACCTCTGTGTCTGAGCTGTTGAATTGCGACTCATTTTGTCTCTTACTGGGACTTAGCCTGTTTGATTGCCTTGCGGAGAGAATAGCTACACTGTTTGTATTCGGTCATGCTTCCGGTCACCTTGCCCTGGTTAAAAGCAGTGGTTCGCGCTTTCAGTTTCACGCGAATGCTGCCGTCAATCCACGGTTTCTGGTTTGGGAATGTTTTAATCGTTGCTGTGGGTACGACATCGTCAATGCACTTCCTAATGAACTCGCTCACCGAATCAGCATATTCGTCAATATTGTTGTTGGACGCAATGCGGAACATATTCCAATCCGCGTGATCGAAGCAGTCTTGAAGCGTGGAATCAGATTGGTCGACCAGCGTTGAACAGACCTGAGCGCGGGAGCTTGTTGTTTTAGTTTCTGTTTGTAGGCTGGAATCAACAAAATGGAGTCGTGGTCAGCTTTCGAAAGGGGGGCGGGGGAGGGCCTTATATGCGTCGCGGAAATTAGTATAACAATGATCTAGGGTTTTCCAGCCCTGGTAGCACAATCGATATGCTGATAGAATTTAGGGAGTTTTGTTTTTAGATTAGCCTTGTTAAAATCCCAGCTACGATGAATGCAGCCTCAGGGTGTGTGGTTTCCAGTTTACAAAGAGTCAGATAAAGTTCGTTCAGGGCCATCGATGTGTCTGCTTGGGGGGAATATATACGGCTGTGATTATGATCGAAGAGAATTCCTTGGTAGATAATGCGGTCGACATTTGATTGTGAGGAGTTCTAGATCAGGTGAAAAGAATGACTTGAGTTCCTGTGTGTTGTTATGATGATCACACCACGTCTCGTTAATCATAAGGCATACCCCCCGCCCTCTTCTTACCAGAAAGATGTTTGTTTCTGTCGGCGCGATGATGAAGAAACAGCTGGCTGCACCGATCCGTTAGCGTCTCTTGAGTTAGCCATGTTTCCGTGAAGCAGAGCACGTTGCAATCCCTGATGTCTCTCTGGAATGCTACCCGTGCTCGGATTTCATCAACCTTATTGTCAAGAGACTGGACATTGGCGAGTAGTATGCTAGGGAGTGGAGCGCGATGTGCCCGTCTCCGAAGCCTGACCAGGAGACGCCTCGTTTGCCCCTTTTACGGCGTCGCAACAGGGTACGCCGGCTGGGATCAGATCCATTGTATTGGGTGGAAGGCAAAACACTGGATCCGTTTCGGGAAAGTCATATTCCTGGTAGGAACAATGATGAGTTGACGTTAATCGTATATTCAGTAGTTCCTCCCGACTGTATGTAATGAAACCTAAGATTACCTGGGGTACCGATGTAAGAAATAACACATAAAAAAACAAAATACTGCATATTTTCCAAGGAACGCGAAGCGAGGCGGCCATCTCGTTTCGGCGCCGGATGTAAAGGATGTGTAGGTAGGGGTAAAGTGATTATGCATAGATAATAGATAATAAACAGCGAGTAGCTGTCAATACAAATAGTCCGAGTAGCCATTTGATTAATTGTTCATCAGTCTTATAGCTTGGGGGTAGAAGCTGTTAAGGAGCCTTATGTACCTAGATTTGGCGCTAGTGGCTGGAGTCTTTGTTAATTTTCCTTCCTTTGACACCGCCTGGTATAGTGGTCCTGGATGGCAGGAAGTTTGGCCCCAGTGATGTACTGGGCCGTACTTTGTACTGGGCCGTACTACCCTCTGTAGTGCCTTGTGGTCGGAGGCAGAGCAGTTGCCATACCAGGCGGTGATGCAACCAGTCAGGATGCTCTCGATGTCACAGCTGTAGAACTTTTTGAGGATCCTGGAACCCAAGCTAAATCTTTTCAGTCTCCTGAGGGGGAATAGACATTGTTGTGCCCTCTTCACGACTGTCTTGGTGTGTTTGGATCATGATAGTTTGTTGGTGATGTGGACACCAAGGAACTTGAAGCTCTCAACTTGCTCCACTACAGCCCAGTCGATGAAAATGGGGGTGTGCTCGGCCCTCCTTTTCCTGTAGTCCACAATCATCTCCTTTGTCTTGATCACGTTGAGGTAGAGGTAGTTGTCCTGGCCCCACACTTCCAGGTCTCTGACCTCCTCCCTATAGGCTGTGTCATTGTTGTCGGTGATCAGGCCTACCATCGTTGTGTCGTCAGCAAACTTAATGATGGAGTAGGAGTCATGCTTGGCCACGCAGTCATGGAGTAACAGGGAGTACAGGAGGGGACTAAGCATGCACCCCTGAGGGGCCCCCGTGTTGAAGACTAGCGTGGCAGATGTGTGGTTGAAAATGTCAGTGAAGACACTTGCCAGTTGGTCACCGCATGCTCGGAGTACATGTCCTGGTAATCAATCTGTCCCTGCAGCCTTGTGAAGGTTGACCTGTTTAAAGGTCTTACCCACATTGGCTATGGTGAGTGTGATCACACAGTCGTCCGGAACAGCTTGTGCTCTCATGCATGCTTCAGTGTTGCTTGCCTCGAAGCGCACATGGAAGTCATTTAGCTCGTCTGGTAGCCTTGTGCACTGGGCAGCTCGCGGCTGGGCTTCCCTTTGTAGTCCGTAATAGTTTGCAAGCCCTGCAACATCTGACGAGCGTCAAAGCCGGTGAAGTAGGATTAAATCTTAGTCCTGTAGTTACACTTTGCCTGTTCAATGATTCGTCTGATGGCATAGTGGGAGTCCTGCTCCTTGAAAGCGGCAGCTCTACCCTTTAGCTCAGTGCGGATGTTGCCTGTAATCCATGTCTTCTGGTTGGGGTATGTACGCACGGTCACTGTGGGGACAACGTCATTGATGCAGTTATTGATGAAGCTGGGGACGGATGTGGTATACTTCTCAATGCCATCGGATGAGTCCCGGAACATAGTTCAGTCTATGCTAGCAATAGAGTCCTGTAGCTTAGCATCTGCGTCATCTGACCACTTCCGCATTGAGCGAGTCACTGGTACTTCCTGCTTTAGCTTTTGCTTGTAAGCAGAAATCAGGAGGATATAATTATGGTCAGATTTGCCAAATGGAGTGCGAGGGAGAGCTTTGTACATGTCTCTGTGTGTGGAGTAAAGCTGGTCTAGAGTTTTTATTCCTCTTTTTGCACATGTAACATGCTGGTAGATGGATATCTATCTATCTATCCATCCATCCCTCGCCTCCTACCCACAGGCTGACATTAAGGATGGTATTGACTGAAACACACACACAGGGCACGCCCCCCCCCCTCTCTCTATGACACAAACACATACACACTTGCCATTGTATAACCCCTGTCTCCTCTCTGCCCAGATGATGATGGCCTTGGTATCAGTATCATAGGAATGGGAGTGGGTGCTGACGCCGGTCTGGAGAAACTGGGAATCTTTGTCAAGACTGTCATTGAGGGTGGGGCGGCTGAGAGAGATGACAGGTAAGAGCTCTCTGCTTCCTGAGAAGGTGCCAATTCAATCCCAGTACACACACACACATACACACATACACACACACACACACTAGTCCTCATGGCCCAGAGAGATTTAGCAGCAGGGGTCTGGGATTACAGTCAGGAGGGAGGCACGGCCTGAAATTTAAGCAACAGCTCTGGGATGTTATCACACTCTGCAGCTGCAGGAAACAGTGTGTGCGTGGGTGGGTGCGTGTGCACACATAATATAATATAACATAATATACTCTACGGGCATATCAAAGTTCCAGGGATCTCTGCTAGTGTTAAAGTTATGGCCCGTTTTATATAGAGAAATTGGGATAGTAGGCAATGTAACCAATCACAGTGCTCTTCTTACTTGTAACATTGCACATCCTGCAAGTCACCAGCAGAGGGCGACCATTTTGAATCCATTTTCACATTCACTGTGTTGGTAAGGCTTACAAACTGGATCATAACTCTAAAAGTAGCATAGATCCCACTCTGGAATTTTCATATGCACATAAACTATATTATGTTCAACAATGTATATCTTTTTTTAAAGCCAAATGTTTTTAGGTTTTCAATATTCATGTTTATATTTATTTATAAACTAATATAAAACTATTTAACAAAATTATCAAACTACTACTCATATTACAGAGCAAGSGGTAAAGCTTCATATGACACCAATGTTTGCTTTGTAGCACCTACAGAAACACTATGGAGTCTTAAAGGAGGACTKGGTAAGGCCAAAATGTCATAAATATGCCAACTTTGACCAATTATTTCTCAACTATGCTCTTAGATACACATGTCAAATATGTCCACAATCCTTCCTCCAAAGGACTATTCTATGGCTTACATTTCGTGAAAATCCCCCAAATCATGTTCTTTTTTTGTCTGGGTTTCGTTTGTCTGGGTTTCACTCAACACAGAGATCAGCTTTCATAGTCACACATGCACACATACACGGACGCATGCAGACACAGGGAGAGAGAGAAAACCCCTCTGCATCATCTTCCACTGAGCCTCTCAGTCCCACCCCACACTTCGCTTAAATCTGAGGGTTAATCGGAACGTGGTCTTGGTGAGAGATTTAATGTGAGACAGAGAGGCCTGTGTGTGTGTGTGCCTGTGTGTGTGTTTGTCAAATCAAATCAATAAATCAAATAAAATTGTATTTGTCACGTACTTTGTAAACAACAGGTGTAGACTAACAGTGAAATGCTTACTTACGGGGCCCTTCCTAACAATGCAGAGAGAAATAACATGTAATAATAAAAGTAATAATGAATACACAATGAGTAACGATAACTTGGCTATATACACGGGGTACCAGTACTGATTCAATGTGCTGGGGTATGAGGAAATGAGGTAGATATGTACATATAACTTGGAATAAATTGACTAGGCAACAGGATAGATAATAAACAGTAACAGCAGCGTATGTGATGAGTCAAAAGGTTTATGCGAAAAGGGTCAATGCAGATAGTCCGGGTAGCTATTTGGTGAACTATTTAACTATTTTACTTCTACCCCCAACTATGGCTTGGTGGTAGAAGCTGTTCAGGGTCCTGATTGTTCCAGACTTGGGGCATTGGTACCGCTTACCATGCGGTAGCAGAGAGAACAGTCTATGACTTGGGTGGCTGCCGGGTATAGTGGTCCTGGATGGCACTACCCTCTGTAGTGCCTTGTATTCGGACGCCAAGCAGTTGTCATACCAAGCGGTGATACAGCCAGTCAAGATGTTCTCAATGGTGCAGCTGTATATCTTTTTGAGGATCTGAGGTCCCATGCCAAATCTTTTCAGCCTCCTAAGGGGAAGAGGCATTGCTGTGCCCTCTTCATGACTGTGTCGGTGTGTGTGGAACATGATAGATCCTTAGTGATGTGGACACGAGGAACTTGAAGCTCTCGACCTGCTCCACTACAACCCGGTTGATGTGAATGGGGGCGTGCTCGGCCCTCTGTTTCCTGTAGTCCACGATCAGTTCCTTTGTCTTTCTGACTTTGAGGAAGATGTTGTTGTCCTGGCACCACACTGMCAGGACTCTGACCTCCCTATAGGCTGTCTCATCGTCATCGGTGATCAGGCCTACCACCATTGTGTCGTCAGCAAACTTAATGATGGTGTTGGAGTCGTGCGTGGCCACGCAATTGTGGGTGAACAGGGAGTACAGGAGGGGACTGAGCACGCACCCCTGAGGGGCCCCCATGTTGAGGGTCAGCGTGGCGGATGTCTTGTTGCCTACCCTCACCACCTGGAGACGGGCCGTCAGGAAATCCAGGATCCAGTTGCAGAGGGAGGTGTTCAGTCTCAGGATCCTTAGCTCAGTGATGCGCTTGGAGGGCACTATGGTGTTGAACGCTGAGCTGTAGTCAGTGAACAGCATTCTCACATTGGTGTTCCTCTTGTCCTGGTTGGAGAGGGCAGTGTTGAGTGCATTAGAGATTGCATCACCTGTGGATCTATTGGGGCAGTATGTAAATTGGAGTGGGTCCAGGGTGTCTGGGATGATGGTGTTGATGTGAGCCATGACCAGGCTTTTAAAGCATTTCATGGCTACAGATATGAGTGCTATGGGGCGATAGTCATTTTGACAGGTGACCTTGGCTTTCTTGGGCACAGAGACTATGGTGGTCTGCTTAAAACATGTAGGTATTACAGACTGGGTCAGGGAGAGGTTCAAAATATCAGTGAAGACACTTGCCAGCTGGTCAGTGCGTGCTCTGAGTACACATCCTGATAATCCGTCTGGCCCTGCGGCCTTGTGAATGTTAACCTGTTTAAAGGTCTTCCTCATACCGGCTCACACAGTCACCCAGAACAGCTGGTGCTCTCATGCATGGTTCCGTGTTGCTTGCCTCGAAGCAAGCATAGAAGTCATTTAGCTTGTCTGGTAGGTGTGTGTGTGTGTGTGTGTGTGTGTGTGTGTCAGACAGGAAGGCACTTCTTTGGCTTACAGAGGTCTGTCTGGGGAGCCAATGAGATTATGACTGAATTGAAATGGAATTGACCCCGTCCGTGCTTTGATGATTACTGTTGTCCTAGGCCCTGTATGAAAGAAAAGCCCTTAAAAGTGTCATATGCAACCAGTCAATGTCACGTGAAGTGGTTGACAGTGTTGCAATGCCGATGGTTAGTCTGTCTGTCTGTGTTAGTTGGTTTGTATTCTGTCTGTCTGTCTGAAGTGGTTTGCATTCAGTCTGGCTGTCCCGACACCATACAGTATGTCAGTAATCATATCTGTGTTTGTCCACCATCATGACAGGCTGAGTTGTGGATGTGATGCTACAGTGATTCAGACTGTAAACTGCTGTTAGGTCAGACAGTGTTAGGTTTGACACGTTTTAAGTGTACATTTAAATTCTCAGAATAGCTTGGACATCCACTGTATTGATGCTTTGTTACATGGGTATTATAATGTTATTGCGACCATAGAAGATCTATGAATAGAAAAGTGGGACTTAGGGAAAAACATGCCCTGGACTTTCACGCTAATGTTATCTAAATGAATTATTATATTCGAATTGTTAAATCAAAATGGAATTTTAAAATAGACAGCCTACTCATTATTGTTTTGTTAAAGAACTGTCACCACAACAGCCTTGTCACAGGCTGTGTCTGTGTCCCAAATGGCACCGTGTTCTCTATGGGCCCTGGTCAAATGTAGTGCACTAAATAGGGAATAGGGTGCCATTTGGGGATGCAAACATTCTGATAACCTTGTTTCCTCTGTTGACCAAATTGGTGTTGGCTCACAAGCCCTGGGTGCTAGCAGGAAGCGACATCTACACATCCTGTCATGTCCAAGCTAACCCCACAGTTTGAATGTAATGCTTTCTGTCTGTTCGGCAATAGTGCTGCTCCACTCTTGTAATGGAGAACGGTTGCCTCAAGACATGTCTAGCTGTACTGTATTCAGTAGTTTGATAATTAGCTATTGCACCATTTTGCACCGCTGAACACTCAGCTCACATCATGTGATAATACATTTTCAAAAGCAGATTATGAAATCTGACTTCGATTAGATATTTTCTAAGCATCCCTTACTCAACATTGACTTTTTTTTATCACTCTGCAAAGCACCACATCAGTGCATAGTCTACTACTGCACAGTGGATCATTTTATATATGTATATACACTACCGTTCAAAAGTTTGGGGTCACTTAGAAATGTCCTTGTTTTTGAAAGAAAAGCTATTTATTTTGTTCATTGAAATAACATCAAATTGATCAAAAATACAGTATAAACATTGTTAATGTTGTAAATGACTATTATATCTGGAAAYGGCAGATTTTTTAATGGAATATCTACATAGGCGTACAGAGGCCCATTATCAGCAATCATCATTCCTGTGTTCCAATGGCACGTTGTGTTAGCTAATCCAAGTTTATCATTTTAAAAGGCAAATTGATCATTAGAAAACCCTTTTGCAATTATGTTAGCACAGCTGAAAACTGTTATTCTGATTAAAGGAGCAAAAGAACTGGCCTTTAGACTAGTTGAGTGTCTGGAGCATCAGCATTTGTACGTTCGATTACAGGATCAAAATGGCCAGAAGTTTCTTCTGAAACTTGTCAGTCTATTTTTGTTCTGAGAAATGAAGACTATTCCATGTGAGAAATTGCCAAGAAACTGAAGTTCTCGTACAATGCTATGTACTACTCCCTTCACAGAACAGAACAAACTGGCTCTAACCAGGATAGAAARAGGAGTGGGAGGCCCGGGTGCACAACTGAGCAAGAGGACAAGTACATTAGAGTGTCTTTTGACCCATTCCCCTTGACAGAGCTGGTGTAACTGAGTCAGGTTTGTCGGCCTCCTTGCTCGCACACACTTTTTCAGTTCTGCCCACAAATTGTCTATAGGAATGAGGTCAGGGCTTTGTGATGGCCACTCCAATACCTTGACTTTGTTGTCCTTAAGCCATTTTGCCACAACTTTGGAAATATGCTTGGGGTCATTGTCCTTTTGGAAGACCCATTTGCGACTAAGCTTTAACATCCTGACTGTTGTCTTGAGATGTTACTTCAATATATCCACATAATTCTCCTCCCTCATGATGCCATCTATTTTGTGAAGTGCACCAGTCCCTCCTGCAGCAAAGCACCCCCACAACATGATGCTGCCACCCCCGTGCTTCATGGTTGGGATGGTGTTCTTCGGCTTTCAAGCCTCCCCCTTTTTCCTCCAAACATAACAATGGTCATTATGGCCAAACAGTTCTATTTTTGTTTCATCAGACCAGAGGACATTTCTCCAAAAAGTCAGCGATCTTTGTCCCAATGTGCAGTTGCAAACCGTAGTCTGGCTTTTTATGGTGGTTTTGGAGCAGTGGCTTCATCCTTGCTGAGCGGTATTTCAGGTTTATGTCAATATAGGACTCGTTTTACGGTGGATATAGATCATTTGTACCTGTTTCCTCCAGCATCTTCAAAATGTCCTTTGCTGTTGTTCTGGGATTGATTTGCACTTTTCGCCCAAAGTACGTTCATCTCTAGGAGACAGAACGCGTCTCCTTCCTGAGTGGTATGATGGCTGCGTGGTCCCATGGTGTTTATTACTTGCGTACTATTGTTTGTACAGATGAAGGTGGTACCTTCAGGCATTTGGAAATTGCTCCCAATGATGAACCAGACTTGTGGAGGTCTAATTTCTTTTCTGAGGTCTTGGATGATTTTTTTGGATTTTACCATGACGTCAAGCAAAGAGGCACTGAGTTTGAAGGTAGGCCTTGAAATACATTCACAGGTACACCTCCAATTGACTCAAATGATGTCAATTAGCCTATCAGAAACTTCTAAAGCCATTACATAATTTTCTGGAATTTTCCAAGCTGTTTAAAGGCACAGTCAACTTAGTGTATGTAAACTTCTGACCCACTGGAATTGTGATACAGTGATTTATAAGTGAAATAATCTGTCTGTAAACAAATTGATGGAAAATGACTTGTGTTATGCACAAAGTAGATGTCCTAACTGTAACAATCGTCGTCCTCGTCTGATGAGGAATAGGAAAAGATCGGACCAAACTGCAGCGTGATACGTGTCCATGTTAAATTTATTACAACTGAACACTGAATACAAATAACAAAAGTGAAACAAACGAAAATCGAAACAGTCCTATCAGGTGACACAAACAAAACAGGAAACAACTACCCACAAACACAGGTGGGAACAGGCTACCTAAGTATGGTTCTCAATCAGAGACAACAATTGACAGCTGCCTCTGATTGGGAACCATACCAGGCCAAACACATAGAAATACAACACACAGAACAAAACATAGAATGAAAAACATGGAATGCCCACCCCAACTCACGCCCTGACCAAACCAAAATAGAGACATAAAAAAGGAACTAAGGTCAGGACGTGACACTAACTGACTTGCCAAAACTATAATTTGTTAACAAGACATTTGTGGAGTGGTTGAAAAACTAGTTTTAATGACTCCAACCTAAGTGTATGTAAACTTCCCACTTCAACTGTATATAATTACTTTTAGTTTGTTTTCAAATACATTTTTCTTTCATTGAACATAACAGATAGAGAGAGAATGACAAGTAGTTGGCCTGATTCAAACCTATACCGCAGACATGTGTACCAGAGGCTACGGCTTTACCACTAGACCAGCCAAGCCACAGCTCAGTAGATCCTACAGTAACCTTTATCTCTAACCTTTGTGTGACCTTTCTGTGACCTCAGTGTGTTGTGTCGTAGGATCAAGGTGAACGACCAGATCGTGGAGGTGGACGGCACCAGTCTGGTGGGGGTGACCCAGAGCTTCGCTGCCTCCGTCCTGAGGAACACCCAGGGAGTGGTTAGGTAAGATCAACTGCCACATCCGTAACATTTTATTTTCATTTATTTATACAGATGAGTCCACGGCACCATAAAGTGGAATAAACCACAGCCGTCATGGGCATCAGCCATGGTCTGTTTAGTTAAAACAGCATTTTTAGTGGGATAACTCAATGTGTACTGCTACACTTTATATAGTAGTCTGACAGATAGTCAACATTTCTGCACATGAGAAATAATGCATGGGTCGTCCTTTTGCGTGGATTTGATATTTTAAGTAGAGATTGTGTACCGATATTACATTTAAAAATCCTCTTCTATTAAATGAAGTGCCCTTTAATACAGACCACATGGAGAAATCAATAAATCAGATTTTTAATATGAATAAAAGCTTGCTAAAGTGTCTTTAAACTTAACCCAATTTACTGTTAATGTTTTCAAACTGCAGACCACCAAAACTGCTACACAAACACAACATAGCTTGCATGTGAAAACTGTTTTGGCAGACCCCCATTCATGCATTCATTAGCATAATATCAATAGCGTGGAAATGTATCATTGTAAGAGAGTAGCAGTGGACAGCAGGCCTCCACTCTACAGAGCAGAACAGTCAATATAGGAGCACATCATGGAAGAGACACAGACATGGTCAGAGGAGAAGCCATATCTACTTACTGGTGTGATTGGTGCTCAGGGGATGAGGGCTGGAGAGGAAGGACATGTCAAACTTTATTGCAGCATATTGTTCCCATGAACACATGGCTGTTTGATGAGCAAATATTGATTGAAGTATGGACAGCAGCAGCAAAGATATTTGGCTGGCTATAAGAGAAAGTGATATTAAACACTGCCATTTCTCTTCTCTTCTGCTCTGTCCTCTTCTCTCCTATCCTCTCCTCTCTATCGCTCCTTTTTCATTCACTTTCTTCTTCCTCCTGTCCAGTAAATCCCTCTCTCTCTATCCTCCCTGGGTTTGATCGCCCTGTGCCCYAGATTCGCCATTTCAACTAAATTTAACCCTGACGTACGACGTCATCCAGGTCTCTGAAACCACATAAGTGCAAGTTCACTGGTCACCCAGCATAAGGCTAAAAAAATAAAGCGTATCTTTGTCACCAAATTTACAGTTGAAGTCGGAAGTTTACATACACCTTAGCCAAATACATTTAAACTCCGTTTTTTACAATTCCTGACATTTAATCCTAGTAAAAATTCCCTGTCTTAGGTCAGTTAGGATCACCACTTTATTTTAATAATGTGAAATGTCAGAATAATAGTAGAGAGAATTATTTATTTCAGCTTTTATTTCTTTCATCACATTCCCAGTGGGTCAGAAGTTTACATACACTCAATTAGTATTTGGTAGCATTGCCTTTAAATTGTTTAACTTGGGTCAAACATTTCAGGTAGCCTCCACAAGCTTCCCACAATAAGTTGGGTGAATTTTGTCCCATTCCTCCTGACATAGCTGGTGTAACTGAGTAAGGTTTGTAGGCCTCCTTGCTCGCACACGCTTTTTCAGTTCTGCCCACAAATTGTCTATAGGATTGAGGTCAGGGCTTTGTGATGGCCACTCCAATACCTTGACTTTGTTGTCCTTAAGGCATTTTGCCACAAATTTGGAAGTATGCTTGGGATCATTGTCAATTTGGAAGACCCATTTGCGACCAAGCTTTAACTTCCTGACTGATGTCTTGAGATGTTGCTTCAATACAACCACATCATTTTCCTGCCTCATGATGCCATTTATTTTATGAAGTGTACCAGTCCCTCCTGCATCAAAGCATCCCCACAACATGATGCTGCCACCCCCGTGCTTCACAGTTGGGATGGTGTTCTTCGGCTTGCAAGCCTCCCCCTTTTTCCTCCAAACATAACAATGGTCATTATGGCCAAACAGTTCAATTTTTGATTCGTCAGACCAGAGGACATTTCTCCAAAAAGTACGATCTTTGTCCCCATGTGCAGCTGCAAAGTAGATGTCCTAACCGACTTGCCAAAACTATAGTTTGATATCAAGAAATTTGTGGAGTGGTTGAAAAACAAGTTTTAATGACTCCAACCTAAGTGTATGTAAACTTCCGACTTCAACTGTATAAACCAGATATTAAAAGACAGCACAATTAAACAACATCCCACGTGGTTGACTGAGTGAGGGCATATCTGTTGTGAGGCAATGTAATGCGGACATCCCTGACATCCCTAACCCCAGTGCCCCGTGCGTCCCAAATGGCACCTTATTCCCTATATAGTGCACTACCTTTGATCAGAGTCCTATGGGCCCTTGTCAAAGAAGTACATTATATAACAGGGTTTCCCAAACTCGGTCCTCGGCAACCACAGGGATGCACGTTTTCATTTTTTGCCCTAGCTCTACACAGCTGATTAAAATATTAAACTAATCATCAAGCTTTGATCATTTGAATCAGCTGTGTAGTGTTAGGGGTAAAAACTAAACGTGCACCCGAGGACCGAGTTTGGGAAACGCTGCTATATAGGGAAGGGAATAGGGTGCCATTTGGGACTCAGACCCTGTCTGTCAACATACTGTAGCAGCTCCTAATGGACAAGACATGTCGGTATTATGGCTGTTGTTCCCAGAAGCAGGGTAGACCCCCCCCCCTGCATGTTGCTTTACCGGGAAAGAGGAAACTGTTTCCAGGTCAGCTGCTAGATGAAGAGATGGAGGAGCGCGCTCCTTGATTCTGATTTCTCTCAGTTGTTGATTCAGATGGAGATCAAAGTTAACTCTGGAATGTAGCCAGCCTAGCTCTGTAATCAGCATGCCCACTCCGGATGATTGGAGACACAGTCAAATATGCTCTCCCACTGAGATAGAGGGATCCATCTTGGAGTAAACGAGAGAGAAACCAGAGAAATATGTGTTTTTACCTCCTATATATTTTATTTTATATATTTTTTATTGAACCTTTATTTAACTAGGCAAGTCAGTTAAGAACAAATTATTATTTACAATGACGGCCTACCCCATCATTGTATGCTGGGTATGCTGGGTGGTAGAGAGGGAACATGGGGGAAGAGAGCCTGCCCCTCTCTCTCTCTCTCTCTCTCTCTCTCTCTCTCTCTCCTCTCTCTTGCTCTCCTACTCTCCTCTCTCTCTCTCTCCTCTCTCTCTCTCTCTCTCTCTCTCTCTCTCTCTCTCTCCTCTCTCTCTCTCTCTCTCTCTCTCTCCTTCTCTCTCTCTCTCCTCTTCTCTCTCTCTCTCTCTCTCTCTCTCTTCTCTCTCTTCTCTCCTCTCTCTCTCTCTCTCTCTCTCTCTCTCTTCTCTTCTCTCCCTCTCTCTCTCTCTCTCTCTCTCGCTCTCTCCCTCTCTCTCTCTTCTCTCTCTCCTCTCTCTCTCTCTCTCTCTCTCTCTCTCTCTCTCTCTCTCTCCTCTCTCTCTCTCTCTCTCTCCTCTCTCTCGCTCTCTC
>NW_019942566.1:114808-166467 GCF_002910315.2 Salvelinus sp. IW2-2015 | reverse complement strand
TTGTCCTGCTCTCGACTCTCTCCTCCCTCGTCTCTCTCTCTCTCTCTCTCTCTCTCTCTCTCTCTCCTCTCTCTCTCTCTCTCTCTCTCTCTCTCTCTCTCTCTCTCTCTCTCTCTTCTGTCTTCCTCTCTCTCTCTCTCTCTCTCTCTCTCTCTCTCTCTCTCTCTCTCTCTCTCGCTCTCTCTCTCTCTCTCTCTCTCTCTCTCTCTCTGCTCTCTCTCTCTCTCTCTCTCTCTCTCTCTCTCTCTCTCTCTCTACTCTCTCTCTCTCTCTCTCTCTCTCTCTCTCTCTCTCTCTCTCTCTTCTCTCCCTCTCTCTCTCTCTCTCTTCTCTGTTCTGACAATTAACACTGGGATGATTTGATGGGCAGATGAGGATCGTGCAAGTAGAAATACTTGTTGGTGCAAAAAGTGAGAAAAAATTAAAACAAATTATAGGATGAGGTAGTTGGTTGTGGTTTATTATCAGATGGCTGTGTACAGCTGCAGCGATCGATAAGCTGCTCTGACAAGCGATGCTTAAAGTTAGTGAGGAGATATAAGTCTCCAACTTCAGTGATTTTTACAATTCGTTCCAGTCAGTTTGGCAGCAGAGAACTGGAAGGAAAAGGCGGCCAAAGGAGTGTTGGCTTTGGGGATGACAGTGAATATACCTGCTGGACGCGTGCTACGGTTGGGTGTTGTTATCGTTGCCAGTGAGCTGAGATAAGGCAGAGCTTTACCTAGCAAAGACGTATAGATGACCTGGAGCCAGAGGGTTTGGCGACGAATATGTAGTGAGGACCAGCCAACAAGAGCATACAGGTCGCAGTGGTGGGTAGTATATGGGGCTTTGGTGACAAAACGGATGGCACTGTAATAGACTACATCCAATTTGCTGAGTAGAGTGTTGGAGGCTATTTTGTAAATGACATCGCCGAAGTCAAGGATCGGTAGGATAGTCAGTTTTACGAGGGTATGTTTGGAAGCTTGAGTGAAGGAGGCTTTGTTGCGAACTAGGAAGCCGATTATAGATTTAATTTCAGATTGGAGATGCTTAATAAGACATGAATGAAGTCCGTTATTGTAAATAAGAATTTGTTCTTAACTGACTTGCCTAGTTAAATAAAGGTTAAATAAATAAAATAAATGAAATAGACAATAATGAAATAGTGAGAAAGACAGGTAGAAATTGTATTGTTCTGGTTGTTCGTTCTCTCTATCTATCTCTCTCCCTCTCTCTCTCCTCCTTTCTTTCTCTCTCTCTCTCCCTCTCCGTCTCTCCCTTTCTTTCTCTCTCTCCCTCTGTCTCTCCCTCTCTGTCTCCCTCTCTCTCTATCCGTCTATCAACATGGAACTCCTTGGCTCTGTATAGTAGGGTGTGAGAGAACGGCTGGTACAGCTGTAGCCCAGAGTCTGTGCCAATGTGCCAGTGCCAGTGCCCGATATGCACATTCCAACCTGGACGGCTGCATGCCATTGTCACGTTATTGTGTTAGTGCTGAAAGCCCCATCCCCCTCCCTCTCCCCCCTCCACTCCCCTATAATCAGATCCTGCTATTGAGTCCCTGTGAATCGCACAGACTGCCTGTTACAGCCTCAATCACACAAACAAATAAACATACATAGTGGAAAAGGGCACCTTTTCTAGTCCACAAATTAAAAGTTCTGTCATGTTTTAGTTCAGCTGAAAATGTCTCAGGAAAAAGTATATTGAAGTGAAGCCCTAATTCATCATTGAACCAACATGCACAGTGGTTCAAAGTGTATTGTAAAGTCACCACTTGAGTGAAATGCAACTGATTGGCTGTGTTGCTGTCTGTTTCCAGGTTTGTGATTGGTCGAGAGCGTCCGGGCCAGGTGAGCGAGGTGGCTGCTCTGATCCAACAGACTCTGGAGCAGGAGAGGAGACAGAGAGAGTTGCTGGAGCAGCAGTATGCCCAGTATGATGCTGATGAYGATGAGGTGGGTAGCCTACTGCCCCGCTGTCTCACCCTSCTACTGATACACCTGTTAGTGTGGCCAATCAAATCCTATACCGTTTTATTAACTCATTCATAGGAGCTAGGAACCTACAACAATGTCTAACTTACTGACCCATGAGTACACTCCTCTACTTATCAGGTATTCACAAAGCATCTCAGAGTGCCTTTTTGATTATAATGAATATACAGTATATGGACAGGGGGGACCTGATCCTAGATCAGCCAGTAGCGGCGCATGGGTAAAATCACTGGGGAAGTCAAGCCAGAAAAAAAAGCCATATTGCAACCAATGTGTTGTGATAATTGCGTTGTTTTCTCTATAACCTGTTAGTTCTTATGCCTTGTGACCATAATATATAGGCCAAAGGTCGAGACAATAAGAAGACACAGTGGCAGAATAAATTCAGCCACATCTTTGTTTCATCACAAAACCGGAGAGCAACATCTGTTCGGTGAAGTCCACAAAGCATTTAGCATGTAACAAGCAGTTACATGACCTACAGCATGGTCAAGCAAGTTACCATTTCCAACATTTTCGGACTACGAAACAACTATTGATTTAAACCATGGAGAGTTACCGCAAGTCACAAAGAAAACAGGAGCTGCCTCCACTATTCCAGCACCATTTCAAATTCAACATTTCAACATCATCTAATCACCTCTGCTTAGTCTAATACAGTGACAACTAAAAGATACAAAAAACTATTTAGTCCAATCAACGTAAGCTAAATATCATGTGGCTGGCCATAGTTCTGATTTCTCTGTGTGTGTGTGTGTGTGTGTGTGTGTGTGTGTGTGTGTGTGTGTGTGTGTGTGTGTGTGTGTGTGTGTGTGTGTGTGTGTGTGTGTGTGTGTGTGTGTGTGTGTGTGTGTGTGTGTTGTGTGTGTGTGTGTGTGTGTGTGTGTGTGCGTGCGTATGTGTGCCTATGCGTGCGTAAGTAGAAAAAACATGTTGACTCACCCTACTTGTAGAGAAATACCAATGCCATCCTCCTCTCTTTCATGTTGCCGAAACGGTCTATGAGTAGTTTGTCTTTGTCCTAGTTTTTGTTGCTCGCTAGCCTAACTTCCTTTCATGGGCAATGATTAGCCAGCTAGTTAACATTAGCCTACTACATATAGCTTCCATCCTCTCAGGCCAGAGGCATAATGTATGAATTCATGGTCGGATCAGAATCGCCGTTATAATCATTGTACGGAAAATTAAGTAAAACAAGTCTAAATCCAAATATCCGTCCATGCCTAATTTAGGAAAGGGACAATTTTAGCTAGCTAGCCACCGGAGGACAACAACACAACGCGATGCAGCAATTCAAGTTTTTTCAGTCAAATTACATTTGGCTTGATGTGATGTGATTGGTGTGAAGCCATATCCAAACTGGCTTGACACTTTTTTTGTTGGTGCGTCAGGACCATTCACAGTTGAGCTTACTCAGTTTAGCTCAATGCTGATTGGCTATTATTCTTTTTTTTTTTTATCAAGGAAGTACAATTGCTCGCTGGCTTCCCTTGCATTCAATTATACGTGCGGCAGCAATATCATCCTCTTTTTGGCCAGACAGCATCAGATAAATGGATTACACATACAGAGACACAGGGGCGCTGTTTCGCTCACTCAGATGCTTTCTCCAGTCAGATACATTCAGCCTCTTGTGAATTGAAGGGAAATTATGAAACACAGAGAAACGAAAGATACGTTTTTWAATTTTTTTWAATTTTATTATTGGTAAATTTTTGGGGGAAGCCTGGCTTCCCCTGGCATCCATGAGTACACGACACTGAGATCAGCACTCCTACTCTGAGAAGCTTTATACATACGGCCCCAGATCTGTTTCACCATACTAACGACAGACCTGTGTGGTCACACTGCACTCCAATCTTCTACAACAGGTCAATCTTGGTCATGAGTTGTGGTTGTGGTAGTCATTATGTCATGTCAAATCAGGCGTTGCTAAACATAGTTCAAGAATAATGTGGCTGTTCACTTAAAAAAAAGCCTCTAGGGCTGTTTTCCTGTGTTTGAGGGACTGCCAACATGTTTTCCTGCCTGTGTTTGTTCTAGCACACACTAAAGCCCATTACCATACACTCATCATTAGTGGGTCAGGAGGCTGGAGGACAATAAAGCCACCATTTCCATAATGGTAGCGCGTTGCCATGGCAGCGAGGCTGAGGGTCTATATTTAAGCCCCATTTAGAGGCGGAGGTGGGAGACGCTGGGTTAATCACCATGTATCTGAGTGGAGTGATGCACATCCTATAGGCTCTGGTCTGGTGATATATGTATGAAATATGTATGGTAATATACTGTATATGTCTGATATATGTATGGTAATATACTGTATATGTCTGATATATGTATGGTAATATATTGTATATGTATGATATATGTATGGTAATATACTGTATATGTCTGATATATGTATGGTAATATATWGTATATGTATGATATATGATATATGTTCCGGCGCCGACAGAGATGGCCGCCTCGCTTCGCGTTCCTAGGAATCTATCCAGTATTTTGTTTTTTTACGTGTTATTTCTTACACTGGTACCCCAGGTAATCTTAGGTTTTATTACATACAGTCGGGAGGAACTACTGAATATAAGAGCAACGTCAACTCACCATCATAACGACCAGGAATATGACTTTCCCGAAGCGGATCCTGTGTTTTGTCTTCCACCCAGGACAATGGATCTGATCACAGCCGGCGAACCTAAACAACATCGCCGTAAAAGGGGCAAACGAAGTGGTCTTCTGGTCAGGCTCCGGAGACTGGCACATCGCGCACCACTCCCTAGCATACTACTCGCCAATGTCCAGTCTCTTGACAACAAGGTTGATGAAATCCGAGCAAGGGTTGCCTTCCAGAGAGACATCAGAGACTGTAACGTTCTTTGCTTCACGGAAACATGGCTCACTCGAGAGACGCTATCGGAGTCGGTGCAGCCAGCTGGTTTCTTCACGCATCGCGCCGACAGAAACAAGCATCTTTCTGGTAAGAAGAGGGGCGGGGGGGTATGCCTTTTGATTACGTGGTGTGATCATAACAACATACAGGAACTCAAGTCCTTCTGTTCACCTGACTTAGAATTCCTCACAATCAAATGTCGACCGCATTATCTACCAAGGGAATTCTCTTCGATTATAATCACAGCCGTCATATATTCCCCCCCCCCAAGCAGACACATCGATGGCCCTGAACGAACTTTATCTGACCCTATGTAAACTGGAAACCACATAACCTGAGGCTGCATTCATTGTAGCTGGGGATTTTAACAAGGCTAATCTAACAAGGCTAATGTTCCGCATTGCGTCCAACAACAACATTGACGAATATGCTGATTCGGTGAGCGAGTTCATTAGAAAGTGCATTGACGATGTCGTACCCACAGCAACTATAAAAACATTCCCAAAACAGAAACCGTGGATTGATGGCAGCATTCGCGCGAAACTGAAAGCGCGAACCACTGCTTTTAACCAGGGCAAGGTGACCGGAAACATGACCGAATACAAACAGTGTAGCTATTCCCTCCACAAGGCAATCAAACAAGCTAAGCGTCAGTATAGAGACAAAGTAGAGTTGCAATTCAACGGCTCAGACCCAAGAGGTATGTGGCAGGGTCTACAGTCAATCACGGATTACAAAAAGAAAACCAGCCCCGTCACGGACCAGGATGTCTTGCTCCCAGACAGACTTAATAACTTCTTTGCTCGCTTTGAGGACAATACAGTGCCACTGACACGGGGCCGCTACCAAAACCTGCGAACTCTCCTTCACTGCAGCCGACGTGAGTAAAAACATTTAAACATGTTAAGCCACGCAAGGCTGCAGGCCCAGAACGGGGAGCCCCAGGCCGCTCCCTCAGAGCATGCGCAGACCAGCTGGCTGGTGTGTTTACGGACATATTCAATCAATCCTTATCCCAGTCTGCTTTCCCACATGCTTCAAGAGGGCCACCATTGTTCCTGTTCCCAAGAAAGCTAAGGTAACTGAGCTAAAACGACTACCGCCCCGTAGCATTCACTTCCGTCATCATGAAGTGCTTTGAGAGACTAGTCAAGGACCATATCACCTCCAACCCTACCTGACACCCTAGACTCACTCAATTGCTTTACCGCCCTAATAGGTACACAGACGACGCAATCGCAACCACACTGCACACTGCCCTAACCCATCTGGACAAGAGGAATACCTACAGTGGGAGAACAAGTATTTGATACACTGCCGATTTTGCTACTTACAAAGCATGTTGAGGTCTTAATTTTTATCATAGGTACACTTCAACTGTGAGAGACGGAATCTGAAACAAACATCAGAAAATCACATTGTATGATTTTTAAGTAATTTCATTAGCATTTTATTGCAATGACATAAGTATTTGATCACCTACCAACCAGTAAGAATTCCGTCTCTCACAGGCCTGTTAGTTTTTCTTTAAGAAGCCCTCCTGTTCTCCACTCATTACCTGTATTAACTGCACCTGTTTGAACTCGTTACCTGTTATAAAAGACACCTGTCCACACACTCAATCAAACAGACTCCAACCTCTCCACAATGGCCAAGACCAGAGAGCTGTGTAAGGACATCAGGGATAAAATTGTAGACCTGCACCCAAGGCTGGGATGGGCTACAGGACAATAGGCAGCAGCTTGGTGAGAAGGCAACAACTGTTGGCGCAATTATTAGAAAATGGAAGAGTTCAAGATGACGGTCAATCACCCTCGGTCTGGGGCTCCATGCAAGATCTCACCTCGTGGGGCATCAATGATCATGAGGAAKGTGATGGATCAGCCCAGAACAATGACCTCCACTAACCTCTCCCCCTTCCAGTGCGTACTGGGGTATCAGCCGGTTCTGGCTCCTTGGCATCAGAGTCAAACCGAGGCTCCTGCTGTGGACGACTGGTTCCAGTGCGTGGAGGAAACATGGGACGCCGCCCATGTTCACCTTCAGCTCGTCGTGATGCGACCGAAAGCCGGCGCAGACCGTCACCGCAGTGAGGCCCCGGTGTTCGCACCGGGCTCTCAACCCGAAACCTGCCCCTCCGCCTACCCTGCCGGAAGCTGGGTCCGCGGTTTGTGGGGCCATTTAAAGTCCTGAGGAGACTGAACGAGGTGAGTTACAGGTTACAGCTTCCCCCCGATTACCATATTAACCCTTCGTTCCACGTGTCTCTCCTCAGGCCGGTGGTGGCTGGCCCACTCCAGGAGTCTGAGGTGCGGGAGGTTCCGCCGCCCCCTCTGGATATTGAGGGGGCCCTGGCGTACTCCGTTCGTTCCATACTGGTTTCGAGGCGTCGGCCGAGGGGGCCTCAGTACTTCATGGACTGGGAGGGGTATGGTCCGGAGGAGAGATGCTGGGTTCCGGTGGAGGACGTGTTGGACCCTTCAATGCTGCGGGAGTTCCACCGTCTCCGTCCGGATCGCCCTGCACCTCGCCCTCCGGGTCGTCCCCGAGGCCGGTGTCGGCGCACTGCTGGAGCCGCGCGTCATGGGGGGGGTACAACTGTCACGACTTCTGCCGAAGTCGGTTCCTCTCCTTGTTCGGGCGGTGTTCGGCGATATATATATATATATTGAACTGCTCCGGTTATTACCCAGCTCTGCTCTCCTGCGTCTGACTTCGCTGCCACCAGTTACGCACCCCTTACAGTATGTCTGATATATGTATGGTAATATACTGTATATGTCTGATATATGTATGGTAATATACTGTATATGTCTGATATATGTATGTGTCCCCGCCACCCAGCACATCATGATTAGATAGATAGAAAATCAGAGAGGGATTTAGAATGGCATTTGGCAGTGTTGTGAAGTAGTATCACGTTTCAGGTGAGACCCAGGTGCAGACAACGTCAAATTAACAACAGTTTATTAATCCAACAGGGGCAGACAAAAGACAGGTCAAGGCAGAAAGGGGTCAGTAATCCAGATAGGTGGTGCAAAGGTACAGGACGGCAGGCAGGCTCGGGGTCAGGGTAGGCAGAGGTCAGTAATCCAGATAGGTGGGGAAAAGGTACAGGACGGCAGGCAGGGTCAGGCCAGGCAGAAAAGGTAAAAACCGGGAAACTAGAAAACAGGAACAATTGCGTGACAGGAACAGAGGGAAAACCGCTTGACGAAACAAAACGAACTGGCAACAGACAAACAGAGAACACAGGTATAAATACACAGGGGATAATGGGGAAGATGGGCGACACCTGGAGGGGCGTGGAGACAATCACAAAGACAGGTGAAACAGATCAGGGTGTGACAAGTAGGTTATTGGTGTGTGTGTTTGTATGTGTATGTATCAGACCTGGGATAGCTATAGTTTTAACTATGCTTTGTGTAAAGCAGAGGTTGGAACAAAAACATTTCCCTATCGTTTCGTTCTGAACAGAACCAGTATGTTCTGCGTTCCATTCCACTGTTCCGAGCAGCAAAATAAAGTTATGAACCGGTTCTAACAACAAAAAAAGTAACGGTTTAAATGGTTATTTTCTGTTCCTTTTTAAACCTCTGAAATCAAAATCACTTTCATTCCTGGTTCTAATTCTGTTCCTTGAAAATGTCTGTTATTTTCCGGTTTTCGGTTCTGTTCCCTGAACCGGTTCCAACCCCTGGTGGAAATGAACTATACTGAACACAAATATAAACGCAACATGCAGCAATTTCAACACTTTTACTGAGTTAAAGTTCATATAAGGAAATCAGTCAATTGAAATAAATAAATTAGGCCCTAATCTATGGATTTCCCATGACTGGGAATACAGATATGGATCCCTTGGTCACAGATACCTTAAAAAAAGGTAGGATCAGAAAACCAGTCAGTATCTACTGTGACCACCATTTGCCTCATGCAGCGTGACACATTTACATTTACATTTAAGTCATTTAGCAGACGCTCAGGCTGTTGATTGTGGCCTGTGGAATGTTGTCCCACTCCTCTTCAATGGCTATGCAAAGTTGCTGGATATTGGCGGGAACTGGAACACACTGTCGTACACGTCGATCCAGAGCATCCCAAACATGCTCAATGGGGGACGTGTCTGGTAAGTATGCAGGCCATRGAAGAACTGGGACATTTTCAGCTTCCAGGAATTGTGTACAGATCCTTGCGATCCATGCTGAAACATGAGGTGATGAATGGCACGACAATGGACCTCAGGATCTTGTCACTGTATCTCTGTGCATTCAAACTGCCATAGATAAAATGCAATTGTGTTGCAATTGTCTATAGCTTATGCCTACCCTTACCATAACCCACCACCACTGGGCATTCTGTTCACAACGTTGACATCAGCAAACCGCTCAGCCACACGACACCATACACGTGGTCTGCGGTTGTGAGGCCAGTTGGACGTACTGCCTAATTCTCTAAAATGACGTTGGAGGTGGCTTATGAGAAATTAACATTAAATTCTCTGGCAACAGCTCTGGTGGACCTTCCTGCAGTCAGCATGCCAATTGCATGCTCCTTCAAAACTTGAGACTGTAAGGATCAACGCTGGAGACGAGAAGCATTTACTGGAAAACGAACATCAAACCAAAACAAGAACATTGTCTGGACAGGGGGAACAAAACGACATAAGGACAATAATGCTGACACAGGGCACCAACTGAGGAACATACAGATATAGAAGGGCAATCAACAAAGTAATGGAGTCTAGGTGAGTCCAATATTGCGCCGCTGCGCATAATGATGGAGACAGGTGTGCATAATGAAGGGCAGCCTGGCGCCCTCGAGCACCAGAGAGGGGGAACGGGAGCAGACATGACAGCACCCCCCCTCTAGGGGCGCCACCCAGCTTCCCACCTGGGCGAGCATGACGGGCCGGCCGAGGCATGGGAGCTGGACAAGCTGGCTGAGGCGTAGAAGCCCGACTATCCGGCTGAGGCGTGGGAGCCTGGCGAGCCGGCTGAGGCGTGGGAGCCTGACGAGCCGGCTGAGGCGTGGGAGCCTGACAAACCGGCTGAGGCGTGGGAGCCTGATGGGCCAGCTGAATCATGACGTGGGGTGGGTGTCTGCCAAGCCAACCGGGGCAAGAAGACCTCTCAAGCCAGCTAAGGTTTGGAAGCCCGACGAGCTAGCTGAGGCATCCCTGGTTCCATCGGCGACGGCACCTGACGAGCCGTCACCCTGATGCTTCCTTTAGTGGTGTCAGCATTCTGTACCTCTCGACTCTGGAGACCAGAAGCAAGTACAGGGAGTGAACATTTACTGGAAAACGGACATCAGACCAAAACAAGAACAGCGTCTGGACAGGGGGAACAAAACGACATAAGGACAATATTGCTGACACGGGGAACCAACTGAGAAACAGACAGATTTAAGGCAATCAACAAAGTAATGGAGTCCAGGTAAGTCCAATATTGGGCAGATACGCGTAATGAAGGTGACAGGTGTGCGTAATGAAGGGCAGCCTGGTGCCCTCGAGCGCCAGAGAGGGGGAGCGGGAGCAGGCGTGACAGAGACATCTGTGGCAATGTGTTGTATGACAAATCTGCACATTTTAGAGTGGCCTTTTATTGGAGCGTGCAGTCGCAATTCCGCTTCGCTCCACAGGTAGTTTTACCATTTTCATTTTCATTACAGTACAACGGTTTGATTTGTTTGATCTTAGCTAGCTACATAGCCGTCTTTGTATCAAAGATATTTGTGTAGTTATTGAGGTTCGCTAGCCAGCTATTTTCGGGGCTGGCTAGCCACCGCACACTAAGATAATTGTGTAGCTTAGAGTTGGTTAGAGTAATTATTCGGTTAACTAGCCAGCTATTTTCGTAACGTAACGTAGTCAACACTGCTAGCTAGCCAGCTAGCCACCGAATAGCAGCATAGCAGCACTGGAGAAACGATTACATTACAACGGAACGACTTGATCGTGTAGTGTAGCTGGCTACATAGTTGTCTTTGCTATCTTTGTATCTAAGATAATTGTGTAGCTTAGAGTTGGTTAGAGTAATTATTCGGTTAACTAGCCAGCTATTTCGTCCGCCGCCTGCGCCCCGTCTCCTACCTAGTCAACACTGCTAGCTAACACTGCTAGCTAGCCAACCTCTACCGAATAGCAGCACTGTAGAAACTCACATTACAACTTACATTACAACGGAACGACTTGATTAGCGTAGTGTTAGCTAGCTACATAGTTGTCTTTGCTGTCCTTGTATCCAAGATAATTGTGTAGTTTTGAGAAATTGTCGAGGTTACCTAGCCAGTTAGAGGTTACCTAGCCAGCTACACGTTCAAACAAAGTCAACAACGCAGCCACTGCTACAGCCTACTTCACCGCCAGCAGTACTATATCATTTTAGTCAATAAGATTTTATTTTATTTTTGCAACGTAAGCTTAACTTCCTGAACATTCGAGACGTGTAGTCCACTTGTCATTCTAATCTCCTTTGCATTAGCGTAGCCTCTTCTGTAGCCTGTCAACTATGTGTCTGTCTATCCCTCTTCTCTCCTCTCTGCACAGACCATACAAACGCTTCACACCGCGTGGCGCTGCCATCTAACCTGGTGGTTCCAGCGCGCACGACCCACGTGGAGTTCCAGGTCTCCGGCACGCTGGAACTGCCGATCTGGGCCAACAAGGCAGAGTTCATCTCAGCCTATGCGTCCCTCCAGTCCCTCGACTTCTTGGCACTGACGGAAACATGGATTACACTGACAACACTGCTACTCCTACTGCCTCTCGCTCATCTGCCCACGTGTTCTCGCACACCCCGAGAGCTTCTGGTCAGCGGCGCGGTGGCACTGGGATCCTCATCTCTCCCAAGTGGCATCTCTCTCTTTCTCCCCTGACCCATCTGTCTATCGCCTCCTTTGAATTCCATGCTGTCACAGTTACCAGCCCTTTCAAGCTTAACATCCTTATCATTTATCGCCTCCAGGTTCCTTCTTGGGAGTTCATCAATGAGCTTGACGCCCTGATAAGTTCCTTTCCTGAGATGGCTCACCTCTCACAGTTCTGGGTGACTTTAACCTCCCCACGTCTACTTTTGACTCATTCTCTCTCTGCCTCCTCCTTCTTCCACTCCTCTCCTCTTTTGACCTCACCTCTCACCTCCCCCCCTACTCACAAGGCAGGCAATACGCTTGACCTCATCTTTTAGATGCTGTTCTTCCACTAATCTCATTGCAACTCCCCTCCAAGTCTCCGACCACTACCTTGTATCCTTCTCCCTCTCGCTCTCATCCAACACTTCCCACACTGCCCCCACTCGGATGGTATCGCGCCATCCCAACCTTCGCTCTCTCTCCCCCACTACTCTCTCCTCTTCCATCCTATCATCTCTTCCCTCTGCTCAACCTTCTCCAACATCTCCTGATTCTGCCTCCTCAACCCTCCTCTCCTCCCTTTCTGCATCCTTTGACTCTCTATGTCCCCTATCCTCCAGGCCGGCTCGGTCCTCCCCTCCTGCTCCGTGGCTCGACGACTCATTGCGAGCTCACAGAACCGGGTCCCGGCAGCCGAGCGAAATGGAGAGAAAACTCGCCTCCCTGCGGACCTGGCATCCTTTCACTCCCTCCTCTCTACATTCTCCTCTTCTGTCTCTGCTGCTAAAGCCACTTCTCCACTCTAAATCCAAGCATCTGCCTCTAACCCAGGAAGCTCTTTGCCACCTTCTCCTCCCTCCTGAATCCTCCTCCCCCTCCTCCCTCCTCCCTCTCTGCGGATGACTTCGTCAACCATTTTGAAAAGAAGGTCGACGAATCCGATCCTCGTTTGCTAAGTCAAACGACACCGCTGGTTCTGCTCACACTGCCCTACCCTGTGCTTTGACTCTTTCTCCCTCTCTCTCCAGATGAAATCTCGCGTCTTGTGACGGCCGGCCGCCCAACAACCTGCCCGCTTGACCCTATCCCCTCCTCTCTTCTCCAGACCATTTCCGGAGACCTTCTCCCTTACCTCACCTCGCTCATCAACTCATCCTTGACCGCTGGTACGTCCCTTCCGTCTTCAAGAGAGCGAGAGTTGCACCCCTTCTGAAAAAACTACACTCGATCCCTCCGATGTCAACAACTACAGACCAGTATCCTTCTTTCTTTTCTCTCCAAAACTCTTGAACGTGCCGTCCTTGGCCAGCTCTCCTGCTATCTCTCTCAGAATGACCTTCTTGATCCAAATCAGTCAGGTTTCAAGACTAGTCATTCAACTGAGACTGCTCTTCTCTGTGTCACGGAGGCGCTCCGCACTGCTAAAGCTAACTCTCTCTCCTCTGCTCTCTCATCCTTCTAGACCTATCGGCTGCCTTTGATACTGTGAACCATCAGATCCTCCTCTCCACCCTCTCCGAGCTGGGCATCTCCGGCGCGGCCCACGCTTGGATTGCGTCCTACCTGACAGTCGCTCCTACGCAGTGGCGTGGCGAGAATCTGTCTCCGCACCACGTGCTCTCACCACTGGTGTCCCCCAGGGCTCTGTTCTAGGCCCTCTCCTATTCTCGCTATACACCAAGTCACTTGGCTCTGTCATATCCTCACATGGCCTCTCCTATCATTGCTATGCAGACGACAACAATTATCTTCTCCTTTCCCCCCTCTGATAACCAGGTGGCGAATCGCATCTCTGCATGTCTGGCAGACATATCAGTGTGGATGACGGATCACCACCTCAAGCTGAACCTCGGCAAGACGGAGCTGCTCTTCCTCCCGGGGAAGGACTGCCCGTTCCATGATCTCGCCATCACGGTTGACAACTCCATTGTGTCCTCCTCCCAGAGCGCTAAAGAACCTTGGCGTGATCCTGGACAACACCCTGTCGTTCTCAACTCACATCAAGCGGTGACCCGTTCCTGTAGGTTCATGCTCTACAACATTCGCAGAGTACGACCCTGCCTCACACAGGAAGCGGCGGCAGGTCCTAATCCAGGCACTTGTCATCTCCCGTCTGGATTACTGCAACTCGCTGTTGGCTGGGCTCCCTGCCTGTGCCATTAAACCCCTACAACTCATCCAGAACGCCGCAGCCCGTCTGGTGTTCAACCTTCCCAAGTTCTCTCACGTCACCCGCCCCCTCCGCTCTCTCCACTGGCTTCCAGTTGAAGCTCGCATCCGCTACAAGACCATGGTGCTTGCCTACGGAGCTGTGAGGGGAACGGCACCTCCGTACCTTCAGGCTCTGATCAGGCCCTACACCCAAACAAGGGCACTGCGTTCATCCACCTCTGGCCTGCTCGCCTCCCTACCTCTGAGGAAGTACAGTTCCCGCTCAGCCCAGTCAAAACTGTTCGCTGCTCTGGCACCCCAATGGTGGAACAACTCCTCACGACGCCAGGTCAGCGGAGTCAATCACCACCTTCCGGAGACACCTGAAACCCCACCTCTTTAAGGAATACCTAGGATAGGATAAAGTAATCCTCCTAACCCCCCCCTCCCCCTTAAAAGAGTTAGATGCACTATTGTAAAGTGGTTGTTCCACTGGATATCATAAGGTGAATGCACCAATTTGTAAGTCGCTCTGGATAAGAGCGTCTGCTAAATGACTTAAATGTAAATGTATTGTCCTCAGCATGAGGTGCACATATGTAATGATCATGCTGTTTAATCAGCTTCTTGATATGCCACACCTGTCAGGTGGATGGATTATCTTGGTAAAGGAGAAATGCTCACTAACAGGGATGGAATATTTTTTTCTTTATGGAACATTTCTGGGATTTTTTATTTCAGCTCATGAAACAAGGGACCAACACTTTACATGTTGCGTATATATGTTAGTTCAGGGTATTTTTCAAGGAGAACAAATAATTACTTTGAAGGTGACTACAACTATTTGAATACAGATCCCCAAAAAGTAAAACTTTTTAAAACTATTTAAATGTTGCTATTGTAATAATCACAAAGTTACTACAACTTGATGTCAACTGACAATTGTATGCAGTCACTACTGTAAGTCGCTGTGGAGCGTCTGCTAAATTAGTAAGATTTAAATGTAAGTGTTACTGTATTACCTTATGTCACTCATTATTAAAATATATTTGTTAGTCATTTTGAAGCTGCAAAAGTGGTCTACCCTAATGTTGAGGTGATTCCATGTCCCTCATTTAATTCTAGGCTATAAGATTCATGTCTAAGAGCCCTCTAAAACATGTGCTTATGATCATATATTTAGAATAATTCCACTAACTGTTGTAGTTTTTGGTTCTAATTCAAATATTTGGCAATATCAAAGACACTAATTGCCTTTTAGTTTAAACTATGAACTATATTCGACTACCTCAAGTATTTATGTGTATCTATGCGTGATGATTTCATATACAACATTTTTATTTGGCCAAACGTCCATTACTGTTTGTCATTCATTGGTGGATGGATTGTTGTCACTGAGAGGGTTGTATTGCATGTCTGTCTGTGTACTGGGAACACCAGCCAAACCAAAAGCTCCACAGCTTTCTGATATTATCAGTCCCAAGCTGTGTTTAGGGTGAATAATGTGCCATGTGGTAGGAACTTAATGTAATATTTATGGAGCTATTGATATTAATGCTGTCATTTTATTGCAGAGCGTAGATCATCTTACAGAATTCATAATTGTTTACCATGTCGGTTATGCATAATGAATGTTTTGCTAGTTTCAATTCGGTGTGGAGTCCCCAGTGTAGGTTCCCAAGCACCGTTTTGACTGCATGGGGTAGCTATGGATTCTGTAGGAATGTCAGACATATTAGTAATGGTAATTCAATCATCACTATTATATGTGTGCTGTCAGACTGTAAGACTTAATGGCACCCTATCCCCTATATAGTGCACTACTTTCGATGAGAGAGAGAGAGAGACCCCCCCCCCCCCCCCCCCCCCCCCCCCCCGCATGGCAAACACACAGGGTTAAATCTCTGACTGGTCAGCCCTGAGTAAGTCAGCAAGGCTTTAGATGTGTCTGTCCAGATCGTCAGCCATGTAAACACACACACACTATAAATGCACTATAGCAGATATTTGTTGAGAGCAGCAGGAGAGAAATCTTCTGCTGTACCATAACAAAGCAAGCACCAGCTGTTTCTAATAATGTTTCTGTGTGTGTATGTTTGTTTGCTCGCCATCTCTGTAAGCTCCAGCACCAGTGTATCTGAGGTGTCAATCGCCCAGTGTGATTCTGGCAGAAGGACCAGAGAGAGGATGCCAGGATGGATCATTCGATCCTGGGTAGAGCAGGCCCTGGGTCTGCTTGGCTCTCCCTGCCTGGCTCTCTGCAACCAGATCTGAGGCTGCTGCAGGCTGCAGCAGTGCGGAACTCCTCTTTATAAGCATGTCTGTCTGGATCACTTTAGTGAGGCTGCAGGGAAGAGAAGCACATAGAGTATCCTGCTGTGGCTGTGTTCTAGACCACACATACTGCACAATCATCCCTCTTCCTTACTTACCCCCCTGTAACCCTAACTCTGACCCTCTCCTCATCCCCCATCCCTCAATCATCCCCCTTCCTCACCTTACCTCATCCCCCAGCTTTACCTATACCCCCCTAACCCTGACCCTGACCCTCTCCTCAAACCCCATCCCTCAATCATCCCTCACCTCCCCCCCCAGCTTTACCCCCTAACCCTGACCCTCTCCTCAACCCCCCATCCCTCAATCATCCCTCTTCCTCACCTCACCCCCCGTCTTTACCTACCCCTGCAACCCTGACCCTCTCCTCAACTCCCCATCCCTCAATCATCCCTCTTCCTCACCTCATCCCCCGTCTTTACCTACCCCTGAAACCCTGACCCTCTCCTCAACTCCCCATCCCTCAATCACCCCTGTCCCTCTCACTTTGACAGGACCCCTGTCATCCTGTACCCAGACCGGACAACTGGTCTCTCGCTCACTCTCGCTAAGTCTCTTTCTCTCTCTCCTTTCCTCATAATAACACAGCCAGTTATGAATCAGTTATGAACTTAACCATCCTCTCAGTGCTGTTGAGTTTTGGAGACATTATTGTGAAGCACAGAGCCTCTGCCTTCCCCTTCCATCCTGAGAAAGAGAGCTGAATTTACAACCTTGGCTGAGAGAAAGCTTACACTGGTGTATTTGTTGTCCTCACTGTAAAACATATTAATCGTTTTCATTATCAAATGCAACATTGGAGTGGCAGGCAGCGCTTCTTAAAATAGGAAGAGATAACTCAATGAAAGTTAGACCAAGTCGGAACAAAGAAAGAGAAGATGAAAACAGTAAACAAGCTTTAGATACATAATACTGTGTGTTCCCAGTGACATGTACGACTAGTTATGGAATGTATTCTCATTTCTCATGTTGTGTGTGTGTCTGTGTGTGTCCTCAGACTGGGGAGTACGCCACTGATGAGGAGGAGGAGGCGGGGCCGGCCGCGGACGGTGGTGGGGATGAGGAGGGTGACGGGGAGAAGAGCATCGAGGTGTTCGATTTGCCAGAAACAGATGACATCATTTCCCCCTCAGAGTTGGACGCAACCAAACTCTACCAGACATTCAGAGAGGTCACTCGAACACCCCTTTCATTTGTCTATTGGATTTATTTGATTCTATTCTTCTGTCTATTTCATTAGTCTAAGTATTCCAGCACTCTAAAAAAATACAGAAGTTCCAACAAAAACATCTAATGTATTTTCCTCACACTAATATCACTAATACTGTGGCTTGGAACTTTGTACAACAACTATTTCTCGTTCCTGATTGCAACAAAGTCAAAGAGTAACAAATGACTGAAATGTAGTTTTTGGCCGTTACTTTCTTCTAGAGCCCATTTTCCTTTTTAAAGGACCCAACCTGCTAGTAATATTGATTGAAAAGCCTTACTAGCACTGCTGGCACCAGAACATTTTGTCCCTCACTCCCCACTTGTGACACATTCAACAAATTGCCTGAGCTGCACTGCGGTGTTCTGGATATTGAGTGAGAAATCATGTAATCTCTACTGTCCCAAGACCTCTACTCTCTCTCTCTCTCTCCCCCTTTCTCTCTTCAGCTTTCTCTCTCTCTTCACTTTCCTCAACTGCCTCTCTTTCTTCACTTCTCTCTTACTACTTACTGTATGTAGTTCCTATATCCCTTTCGCTTTCTGTCACTCACTCTCCACATTTCTCCCTCTGCCTACTGACTCTCCCTCTATTTTGGACCTTTCTATCACTCCCTCTATTTTGGACCTTTCTCTCTCTCCCTCTCTACTTTGTACCTTTCTCTCTCTCCCTCTCTACTTTGTACCTTTCTCTCTCTCCCTCTCTACTTTGTACCTTTCTCTCTCTCCCTCTCTACTTTGTACTTTTCTCTCTCTCCCTCTCTACTTTGTACCTTTCTCTCTCTCCCTCTACTTTGTACCTTTCTCTCTCTCCCTCTCTCCCTCTACTTTGTACCTTTCTCTCTCACTCCCCTTCTTGGTCTCCTGTTCTGTGAGTCTCTCCCTGTCAGTGGTAGAGAGTGCTGTCATGCATGGGCTGGGCTGTGTGGCTCTTCTCAGTGGTTGTGTGTGTGCATGAGGCTTGTCCAGCACAGAGGCTGCGCAGCCAAGTGTTTGATCATCAGATCGACCTCCTCCCTTTCTACTCCCTCAGCTGCAGATCAAGCACACTGTCACCGAGGCAGAGATACAGAAGCTCAAAAACAAGGTAAGAAATGTCCCCTGCTGTCATCTCTAAGATGAATGGTATAAAAGGCAAATTAAGTGCAATAAACGCATGAGAAATAGACATGTTTGGAAAAAGGACGTCATTGGACAGTGCAGGGTATAATAGTTTCTATTTTAAGTTATTTCTGAATATTTAAGGCAATTGCATGTATATTTCAGCAGTTTAGCTTCACTGCACGGCAGAGTTGCCTCTTGCAGTTTCATGTCAAAGGTGTCTGGGCAGTGAGAGAGCCAGTGGTTAAGTGAGAGTGACATGCAAGCAGGCACAGCTTTCTAAAAGTTTCTGGTTTATCCTCCCTCTGCATCCTCACGAGGACAGCTTAGCTCAAACTGCAGGAAATGATTTAGAGATATTAACTGAATTCAATGACTGGATTTAGTGAAATTGAAAGATAAGCTTGTTGGTGTAATGCTCTGAGCATGAGCTGCTCTGGTGGTCCTTGGGAGAGGGTTGCTTTAGAAGTTTGCCCTGAGGAGTAGAAGGATTTAATACAATAACAATGTTTAGAAGGAGGTCACACCAATAAACTAAGCTCAACGAAGGGCTTGTCAGTACATGGTCTGTTAGTTTCTCTCCGTTGTGAAGGCTGGATAGTAAGCCTTAAGTCAAGTATATTATGGTGCTATATATTTTATGTTATGTGTTTAACCCATAGCACGGTCTCTTTTTTAGTGTTGACTATCATACTGTACCTGAGTTTCCATGGCAAAAAGAAAAACACAAAGCAGACTAAAGTCTTTGTTCCTTTAAAACCTATTGTGTGCTATAGCTTGAAAAATTAACAAATGTTTCTTCCAACATTAGGACTATTTCCAAAGAAATATTGTCATCTTCATGTTTTGTTTGCTTTGCTTACTTACTTCCTAGTATCAAAGTACTGGTATCCTGACAACATGTAATACCATAGTGTGTCTAGTCAGTCAGCTGGCTTGTGCATTACAGTATTTGGAAATCTGTCAATACTGTATTTGTGTTCCACTGTTTGTATTTAATGAGGTGCCTAGTGGTGTGTGTAGGCCGTGTTGGTGTGTGAGTGTAATACCATGCTTATCTGTGCTTGTCTATCCCAGCTCGCTGTGGTGGAGAGGGAGAAGGCACGCTGGGAGAAGGAGAAGAGCCAGCTGAAGGCCAGCATGGAGGAGAACAAGGAGAGGATGCTGAAGCTGGAGAGTTACTGGATCGAGGCCCAGACCCTGTGCCACACGGTCAACGAGCACCTGAAGGAGGCCCAGTGCCAGTACACCACCCTAGAGAAGAAGTACAACAAGGCCAAGAAACTCATCAAAGATTCCAGCAGAAGTGAGTCAAAGGTCCTGGTACTAAACTGGTCTAAATTAGAACAATATACTGGTTCAATATACTGTATCATTCTTAGCCTTGGAAGGCTTGTTATGTTACGAACCCAGGTTCTATCCCCTATTCGGGAGTTACTCATCCCCCAGATCTGTTGCTCTGGTCTGGTTTTTTTGTTTTTTTTTAGTCCAGTACCTAGCCACGACCACTGCCAGACGTGTTGCTCTGGTCTAGTCAGTACCTAAGCCACACACTCCAACGCTTGTTTTGGCTGTGTCAGTCAGTACTCCAAGCCTCTACCAACAGCTCTTCAGACATGTTGCTCTGGTCTAGTCAGTACTACCACACACTCCAGACGTGTTGCTCTGTCTAGTCAGTACCTAGCCACACACTCCAGACATGTTGCTCTGGTCTAGTCAGTGACTCTAGCCACACACTCCAGACAGTTTGCTCTGGTCTAGTCAGTACCTAGGCCACCAAACTCCAGACGTGTTTGCTCTGGTCTAGTTCATACCTAGCCACACACTCCAGACGTTTGCTCTGGTCTAGTCAGATACCTAGCCACACACTCCAGACGTGTTTCTGTCTAGTCACGTACCTAGCCACACACTCCAGATGTGTTGCTCTGCGTCTAGTCAGTAACTAACCACACATTTCAGATCTGATTGCTCAGGTCTATCAGTAACTAGCCACACACTCCAGACTGTTGCTCAGGTCTAGTCAGCTACTAGCCACACACTCCAGAATGTGTTGCTCTGGGCTAGTCAGTAACTAACCACACATTTCAGATCTGTTGCTCAGGTCTAGTCAGTAACTAGCCACTCAGTATGTGTCCTGTCATGCTGTTGCTGATGAGTGAAAACTGGTTGTTTACGACTGAAAACCTGAGAATGTATTACTACATTATCAGACTACTTTGGTCCATATGACATGTCAAACCTTATTATTGTAGCTTTGTTTTTTAATTCAAGTCCAATTTTAGAGCATTTTCAAAACTGTTGCTTATTTTAGTAATACACTCACTATATGTTATTCAAACCCTGTTACTTTTCCTTATAGTATGTCTATCAAACAATTTCACAAACAAATTCCACCCATTAGTCTGGAGGACATTTTAACCAAGTGGCCACTCAGTTGAAGGATTGCTTTAGAGAGAGAGCTGTGTTGACTTCCTTCCTGTGCAGCTCTCCTCCACACTGCAGCCGCTTTCTCAGCATTGAGTTGATTCTCTATGGTCATTCTCATCAGAACCGCTTTGCCCCTCTCCGCTCTGAATGCCTTTAATTGCCCTTGCCTGATGCAACTTGTCCGTATTGGGTTTGTTATGTCGTCTGTGTGTGCGAGGAGCCTTGCGTCCTTCAGCCCTGCTGAAGAGAAAGGCAGGACTGTGTTCTGACTGTCACTCTGACTTAAGTTCAATGAGCTCCTATTCTCCCTGGGATATTCTCCTTTACCATCTCTCTCTCTCTCTCTCTCTCTCTCTCTCTCTCTCTCTCTCTCTCTCTCTCTCTCTCTCTCTCTCCTCTCTCTCTCTCTCTCTCTCTCTCTCTCTCACACACACACAACACACACACAACACACACACACACACACACACACCACACACAACACACACACACACACACACACACACACACACACACACACACACACACACACACACACACACACCACACACACACACAACACACACACACACACACACACACACACTGCACCCTTTCCTTTCCCTTACCCCTGTACACTCTTGTTAAAGGAGACAACACAGAGATGAGCTCTACCCATCCCTTCATATCCCTGTCCTCAACCCCTCTGAGAGGAGCTGTTCTCCAACCATCCAACTACCTAACACTCTGTCCCTGTCCACACCCCTCTGAGAGAGCTGTCCCCAACCATCCAACTACCTAACACTCTGTCCCTGTCCTCACCCCTCTGAGAGGGCTGTCCCCAACTACCTAACACTCTGTCCCTGTCCCACACCCTCTGAGAGGAGCTGTCCCAACCATCCAACTACCTAACACTCTGTCCTTGTCCATCACCCCTCTGAGAGGAGCTGTTCCCAACCATCCAACTACCTAACACTCTGTCCCTGCCACACCCCTTTGAGAGGAGCTGTTCCCAACCACCTAACACTCTGTCCCTGTCCACACCCCTCTGAGAGGAGCTGTCCCCAACCATCCAACCACCTAACACTCTGTCCCTGTCCTCACCCCTGTCAGAGGGCCACCAACATACCCTTCTAACCTCACCCCTGTCAGAGGGCCACCAACATACCCTTCTAACCTCACCCCTGTCAGAGGGCCACCAACATACCCTTCTAACCCCCATCTCCTCTGTTTCTTCCAGAGAGGTGGAGTTTGTCCAGAAGGAGGATGCAGAGAGGAAGAGGCTGGAGGATACAGAGAAGGCCCACCTGGAGGAGATCCAGGGACTGCAAGTCAGGGTAACTATGTTTTCTCTGTATATTCCCTCTCCCATTTTCTCAATGCTGCTGATTACACCCATTCCTTTTTAGGTGAGCATTCAGTACATACTTGCCACAGTATATGGCTTTGATGTACATGTATACGCTTACAATGCTGACTGTGTACAGTGCAAAGTTGTCTAAGTACAAGATAAATCCCTTATGTAATTACCCCAGTTCAACATTAGTACACTGCCTTGATTAGACATTTCCCCTGCTGGTACATGATGTTGCCAGTGGAGGGAGCCACTGTACAGCCACACTGCATGGGTCGCTAACCCTGAAACTCATTTGAAACGGTTTCTTCGCAGATTGCAGCCCTGGAGTCTGAGCTGATGCAACTGATGAAACAAAATGGCATCCAGATGAACAACAACAACAGCGCCCAACAGCAGAGTCCTGGGATGGCCGGCCCTGCCAGAGGTGAGTCCCCGGGAGATGGAGAGATCCAGAAATACAGTGGTCATATTCTAGTATAGCTCCCTGCCTAGGCAGTAATACCCACAATGTGGAAATAAAATACACATTACTGGTTATGTTCAGATGATTGACCCTGAATCTTCCATCCATTCTAATTTTACATTTTTTGTCATTTAGCAGACGTTCTTATCCAGAGCAACTTACAGGAGCAATTAGGGTACCTTGCTCAAGGGCACATTGACAGACTTGTCACCTAGTCGGCTTGGGGATTCAAACCAGCAACCTTTCAGTTACTGGCCCAAYGCTCTAAACCGCTTGGCTACCTGCCACCCTCTCACCCCCCACTTCTCACTTCTCTTCCCTATGGGCCCTGGTCAAAAGTAGTGCACTATATCTGTCCTATCAGCTCCTTTCCTATTTCCTGTGCCCTCAAACTCTACAGTTATTGCCTTATTAGGGACATGGAGGGGCAAACAAGGACTGTGTCTCACTCCAAATGGCATCCGATTGGCTCTGGTCAAAAGTAGTGCACTATGTAGGGATTCGGGAATAGGGTGTCATTTGGGAAGCGGCTTGTATTAATGCATACTGTCATCACTAGCTCTAAGACTAACAGTACCCAAAGGCTTGAGATGTGTCTTGTATTAATGCATACTGTCATCACTAGCTCTAAGACTAACAGTACCCAAAGGCTTGAGATGTGTCTTGCATTAAAACTTGTTTTGCATGATGCTCCTCTTTTGCAAATCCCTCTTATTCTTTTTTCACCCACCGTGCATTATCTCTGAATGCACTTTGAACTTTGACCTCGTACTCCAATGCCACTTCAGTAAACAAACAAACAGTAAACCATTGCAAACTAAATCTGTCCTTCAGACGTAAACACATGGTGTGTGTCCTAAATAACACCCTACTTCCTATTTAGTGCACTATGTAGGAAATAGGATTTCATTTGGGATTCATACTATCACTGGCCTTTTTTTTCTGGGCTCCTCTGGCTTCTTCCAGTCCATTATAATGGATGCAGTGACCCTTGATCTGCCATCTCCGGGAGCCATAATAGACCTGATGAGGGGACAGTGGGCAGTCTCCGAATACTGATCCAGATCTGGAGAGACTGAATGAGGCAGTTGATTAAGCAATATCAGGGAGCGAGAGAGAGGGAGGTAGAGCGAGGCGGAGGCAGGGGGAGAGAGGCGGAGGCAGGGGGAGAGAGTGATGGAGGAGAGAGAGAGGGAGAGGGAGGTAGAGCGAGGCGGAGGCAGGGGGAGAGAGGCGGAGGGAGGGATAGAGAGAGGGATGGAGGAGAGAGAGAGGGAGAGGTGGGAGGGAAGGAAGGAAAGGGAGGAGGGAGAGAAAGAGGGATGGAGGGAGGGACCCTTCTGTGATTAGGCCTGTTCTGCGAATAGTGGGGTGTGATTTGATTTGGATGTTTGTGTGTGTATTTACCTACCGTTCATACAGTCCTGTAAATCTATCCATAGTGGAGTAAGTAGTCTTGGCTTGTGGGACGCAGAACGGCTCATAGGAGCAGGAGYCTATCTCCTGTTTCTGTTTCTGTAGCGTGAGGCAGCTTGATGTACAAGGACATCCCCTAGACAGGACGCTAGTCTAAGGAGATTGATTGGGGGTAAGGGCCTGCAATAGATCTACACATGTATGGTACCTAATGACCAACAGCCTCTCTTTTATCACAGATTCTTTTCATCTATACAGTATGTTCATGTAATTCTATAGCAAGAGGACCTTTGTTAGCCTGGTCCCAGATCTGTTTGTACTGTAATTTCAACTYCTTGTCATGCCAAAAAGGATAGCACAAACAGATCTGGGATCTGTTGTGTTGTGTGTTGTTCCAGAGTTGAGTGAGGTGGTTCCCCACGCTGGAAGCAGACAGAGACTCTCCAGAGGACTACTACAGGACAGCATCAGCTCTACAGAGGGAGAGGTTAGAATGGACACACACACACACGCACACACAGCACCAGTTCTGTTGACTCACACCATTTTAATACATACAACATTATACATACAACATTAGGAGACTGATATCATCAGTCTGCTATAATCACTACCAGATGTTGAATCAACATTGCTCGTTGAAAATGAATTGAACTGTTTTCATACTTATATGTTTAATTGAAGTTAATCACACTGAGTGTGTGTGGTTAGCCCTGTCTGTCCTCTGCCCTTATATAATTAAGCAATAAGGCACGAGGAGGTGTGGTATATGGCCAATATCCTACGGCTAAGGGCTGTTCTGTGGAGTGCCTGGATACAGCCGTTAGCCGTGGTATATTAGCCATATACCACAAACCCCAGAGCATTATTGCTATTATAAACTGGTTACCAACGTAATTAGAGCAGTAAAGATACATGTTTTGTCGGTCTGATATACCACGGCTGTCAGCCAATCAGCATTCAGGGTTCGAATCACCCAGTTTATATGTAATATATTAATTTCTGGCTACGAGTCTGTTTAATCCTGAGTAGTGTCAAAACCTATTCTCCTTCCTTACTGAGTTAATTGCTGGTAAAGTCTCTTTTGGAAAACACTCTTTCCCAGGTATACGCTTTTTCCCTTACTCAGCAATAAAATTGAGCAGCGCTTCGCCCCAAATGCCACCCTATTGACCAAGGCCCATAGGACTCTGCACTATATAGGAAATAGGGTGCCATTTGGGACTCCGACTACAGTATATAGTCTTAGAAAAGCAGGAAGACAGACAGTCACCAGCGACTATACAGAGGACAGACAGTCACCAGCCACTATACTGAGGACAGACAGTCACCAGACACTATACTGAAGACAGACAGTCTCCAGCCACTATACTGAAGACAGACAGTCTCCAGCCACTATACAGAGGACAGACCAGTCTCCCCAGCCACTATACAGAGGACAGACAGTCCCAGCCACTATACAGAGGACAGACAGTCTCAGCCACTATACGGAGGACAGACAGTCTCCAGCCACTAATACAGAGGAACAGACAGTCACCAGCCACTATACTGAAGACAGACAGTCCACCAGCCACTATACTGAAGACAGACAGTCACCAGCACTATACTGAAGACAGACAGTCTCCAGCCCTATACAGAGGACAGACAGTCTCCAGCCACTATACAGAGGACAGACAGTCTCCAGCCACTATACAAGGACAGACAGTCTCCACCACTATACAGAGGATAGACAGTCACCAGCCACTATACAGAGACAGACAGTCTCCAGCCACTATACTGAAGACAGACAGTCACAGCCGACTATACTGAAGACAGACAGTCTCAGCCACTATACAGGGGGACAAGACAGTCTCCAGCCACTATACAGAGGACAGACAGTCTCCAGCCACTATACGAGGACAGACAGTCCCAGACACTATACTGAAGACAGACAGTCCCACCAGCACTATACTGAAGACAGACAGTCTCCAGCCACTATACAGAGGACAGACATCAACCAGACACTATACTGAAGACAGACAGTCACCAGCACTATACTGAAGACATAGCTCCAGCCACTATCCTTAAGACAGACAGTCACCAGCCACTATACTGAAGGACAGACAGTCACCAGCACTATACTGAAGACACAGACAGTCTCCAGCCACTATACAGGAACAGACAGTCCAAGCCACTAATACAGAGACAGACATCTCCAGCCACTATACAAGGACAGACAGTCCCACCAGACACTATACTGAAGACAGACAGTCACCAGACACTATACTGAAGACAGACAGTCTCCAGCCACTATACAGAGGACAGACAGCTCAGCCACTATACAGAGGACAGACAGTCTCCAGCCACTATACTGAAAAGACAGACAGTCACCAGAAACATAACTGAAGACAGACAGTCACAGCCAATACAGAGGACAGACAGTCTCAGCCACTATACTGAGGACAGACAGTCACCAGCCACTATACTGAAGACAGACAGTCACCAGCCACTATACTGAAGACAGACAGTCACCAGCCACTATACAGAGGACAGACAGTCACCAGCCCACTATACAGAGGACAGACAGTCTCCAGCCACTATACAGAGGACAGACAGTCACAGTCACTATACTGAAGACACAGTCTCCAGCCACTATACTTAAGACAGACAGTCACCAGCCTACTATACTATACTGAAGACAGACAGTCTCCAGCCACTATACAGAGGACAGACAGTCACCAGMCACTATACTGAAGACAGACAGTCTCCAGCCACTATACAGAGGACAGACAGTCTCCAGCCACTATACAGAGGACARACAGTCATCAGCCACTATACAGAGGACAGATATCACCAGCCACTATACAGAAGACAGATATCACCAGCCACTATACAGTCGTGGCCAAAAGTTTTGAGAATTACACAAATATTTATTTTCACAAAGTCTGCTGCCTCAGTGTCTTTAGATATTTTTGTCAGATGTTACTATCAAATACTGTAATTACAAGCATTTCATAAGTGTCAAAGGCTTTTATTGACAATTACATGAAGTTGATGCAAAGAGTCAATATTTGCAGTGTTGACCCTTCTTTTTCAAGACCTCTGCAATCCGCCCTGCCATGCTGTCAATGAACTTCTGAGCCACATCCTGACTGAAGGCAGCCCATTCTTGCATAATCAATGCTTGGAGTTTGTTAGAATTTGTGTGTTTTTGGTTGTCCACCCGCCTCTTGAGGATTGGCCACAAGTTCTCAATGGGATTAAGGTCTGGGGAGTTTCCTGGCCATGGACCCAAATATCGATGTTTTGTTCCTCGAGCCACTTAGTTATCACTTTTGCCTTATGGCAAGGTGCTCCATCATGCTGGAAAGGGCATTGTTCATCACCAAACTGTTCCTGGATGGTTGGGAGAAGTTGCTCTCGGAGGATGTGTTGGTACCATTTCTTTATTCATGGCTGTGTTCTTTGTGAGTGAGCCCACTCCCTTGGCTGAGAAGCAACCCCACACATGAATGGTCTCAGGATGCTTTACTGTTGGCATGACACAGGACTGATGGTAGCGCTCACCTTGTCTTCTCCAGACAAGCTTTTTTCCGGATGCCCCAAACAATCAGAAAGGGGATTCATCAGAGAAAATGACTTTACCCCAGTCCTCAGCAGTCCAATCCCTGTACCTTTTGCAGAATATCAGTCTGTCCCTGATGTCTTTTTTCCTGAGAGAGTGGCTTCTTTGCTGCCCTCCTTGACACCAGGCCATCCTCCAAAAGTCTTTTGCCTCACTGTGCGTGCGGATGCACCACAACCTGCCTGCTGATGCACTCACACCTGCCTGCTGCCATTCCCGCAGCTGAATCAACTTTTAGGAGACGGTCCTGGCGCTTGCTGGACTTTCTTGGGCGCCCTTGAAGCCTTCTTCACAACAATTGAACGCTCTCTCTTGAAGTTCTTGATTGATCCGATAAATGGTTGATTTAGGTGCAATCTTACTGGCAGCAATATCCTTGCCTGTGAAGCCCTTTTTGTGCAAAGCAATGATGACGGCACGTGTTTCCTTGCAGGTAACCATGGTTGACAGAGGGAAGAACAATGATTCCAAGCACCCCCTCCTTTTGAAGCTTCCAGTCTGTTATTCGAACTCAATCAGCATGACAGAGTGATCTCCAGCCTTGTCCTCGTCAACACTCACACCTGTGTTAACGAGAGAATCACTGACAAGCTGGTCCTTTTGTGGCAGGGTTGAAATGCAGTGGAAATGTTTTTATGGATTCAGTTCATTTGCATGGCAAAGAGGACTTTGCTATTAATTGCCAATTCATCTGATCACTGTTTAATAACATTCTGGAGTACAGTAATCCTCGTTTATCGCGGGGGTTACGTTCCGAAAATGACCCGCGATAAGTTGAAAATCCGCGAAATAGAAAACTTTTTTTTTTTTTACAATTAGCAACTATTACATGTATACAAAATACAGTGACTCACGTCGTGAGGCGCGTTTCACTGCTCTTCAGACTGGGCCGCTGCATCTGACTGCGCCTGCCAGTGTTCTCTTCTTCTGAAGCCGCGGTGCAGTGTGTTTGTTCGGAGAAGAACATAGTGATAGCAGCTGTTGTCCTCTTTTTTCTTCTTTGCAAAAAGATCCTTGTTACACCGACATGCCACCATCGATTACGTTGGAGAACTGTAATGAACGCTCATCAAAGGGTCCCATTCTCAGCTACTCGCTTAAGTTCAGTGGCCATTCGCACCATGGTTGCAAGCGGACCAAGCGTTAGATCCTTCTTCCTTCCTGGCCAACTTATGTAAATTTGCCAAGCTGTTATGTACGTACACATAACTGCACGAGACGACAAAATGATAGCACAATTCGTAGCATGTTTTGATACAAGAAGCGGAGTGAGTTTTTTAGCGAATCAGATGCAGAGCACAATGCACCAAAAAAAAAAAAAAAAATGCATTATGAAAATTCCGCGAATAGCGAATCCGCGATAAGTGAACCGCGAAGTGGCGAGGGATCACTGTATATGCAAATTGCCATCATACAAACTGAGCAGCAGACGTTGTGAAAACTTATATATTGTGTCATTCTCAAAACCTTTGGCCACAATTGTACAGAGGACAGACAGTCACAGCCACTATACATGAAGACAGACAGTCACAGCACATACTAAGACCAGCTTACCAGACAGACATCTTCAGATAGACCTCAGATTTTGATAGCATATTTACAAGTAAATCTCTCTTTCTCCTGTGTTCATTCTTTCTATCTTCTCCTTTCTATCTCTCTTTCTATACTCTCCTTCTATCTTTCTGTCTCTCTTTCTATCTCTCCTTTATCTTTCTCCTTCTTTATTGATCCCTCCTCCCTCCTCTCCCTCTTACTTGGTCCCTCCTCCTCCTTTTCCTCTTCTCTCGCCTGTCCTCTGCTCCCTCCTCTCTGCCTCTCTCTGCCTCTCTCTCTCTCACTCTCTCTCTTCTCTCTGCTCTCTCTCTCTCTCTCTCTCTGCTCTCTCTCTCTCTCTCTCTCTCTCTCTCTCTCTCTCTCTCTCTCTCTCTCTCTCTCTCTCCTCTCTCTCCTCTCCTCTCCTCTCTTCTCTCTCTCTCCCTCTCCCTCCCTCCCCCCAGGCATCAGAGGGCCTTGGCAGTACTCGTTCATCCATCCGGAGTGCAGCCTCCAGTACTGTCGATGAATCCAGGGCCCCTGGCAGTGGTGAGGGCTCCCCCAGACACACCCTCCACCAGCAGGCAGCAGACAACAACGGTCAGTGTAGAACCACATCATAAACCATTATACTTAGTTTTACCCACATCAATAAAGGGATAGGTAACTCATATTTTAGTATTTTGCTCATTAGTCCAGTGTTAATATAATCCCACCAAAATGGTACCTGCCATAGGTCCAGTACAGAGCAAAAACTGTTATGATGATGTGGGCAGCATCTTACGAATATGAATGCGGAACATACATTGTCTTCAATGATGACTTCAGAGAAAGTCACGTCCTTGATCACAATGTAGTGATGTTAATACTTGTTGCTGGAGGTTTGCTTCTCTTTCTTGAACCTTTCTGATGATGTGTGCAGGGTCTCAGTCTCCTGTGGTGTCCAGCCCCTCTGTCAGCCTGGACGATAAGATCCCCAGGAGCAGTCAAGACCCACTGACACGAAGCAAAGGGAAGGACCGCAGAAGCTCACCAGGAAACAGGTACTAACCATCTCCCTGCCACTGTGTTCCTCTGGCTACAGGGTGAAGTTTCCCCTATGTACAGATCTGTGTCTGCACTTTTTGAAAAAAAGGTCATATCTAGAACATAAAAGGGTTCTTTGGCTGTCCCCATAGGAGAACCCTTTGAAGAACCCTTTTTGGTTCCCGGTAGAACCCTTTTGAGTTCCATGTAGAACCCTTTCCACAGAGGGTTCTACATGAAACCCAAAAGAGTTCTATCTGGAACCAAAAAGGGTTCTGTTATGGGGATAGCCAAAGAACCCTTTTGAAACCCCTTTTTCTAAGAGTGTTCATCTAAATCCCCACTGTGGCTGGCAGCAGCTGCTGTGACTGCAGACAACAACACACCTGGGTCTCCTACACAACCCACAGAGATCACTGCACACCCCTCCCACCCCTAAAACCACCCTTCCATCCCACCAAAACCAACCCCTCCATCCCACCAAAACCACCCCTCCATCCCACGCAACACAACCATATCTTCCCACAAAACCACCCCTCCTCCGCAAAACCACCCTCACATGCTGTACCAAAAACCACACCCCCTCCACCCTCCTCCAAAATTCCACAAAAACCACCCCTCCATCCTACCAAAAACCACCCCTCCCTATCCCAGCCAGAAAACACACCAATCCACCCCCCACCCTCCTACCTAACTCACCCAAAACCCACCCCTCCATCCGAACCAAAACCCAATACTAATCCACCAAACCCACCCCTCCATGCCGAACAACCCAACTCCATCCCACCAAAAACCCACCCTCCATCCGAACCAAACCCAACCCTTCCATCCACCAAAACCCACCAAAATACCGCCTCAATCCGACCAAACCCCACCCTCCATTTCTTGCAAAAACACCCTCCATCCCAACACCTACCATTACTGGTGTGATTCTCTGGGGTACAGGTTTTCGGTTTGTAATTCTCTCTGGGAGGTACAGGGAGTTTACTGGTGTGTTCTCATCTGGGGACTACAGGGTTAGTTAATGGTGTATTCTCTCTGGGGTACAGGGGTTTTCTGATGTGATTACTCTGGGGTACAGGGTTTACTGTTGATTCTCATTCTGGGTACAGGGTTTTACTGTGTGATTTCTCTCTGGGGTACAGGGTTTTACTGGTGTGATTCTCTCTGGAGGTACAGGCGTTTTACTGGTGTGATTTCTCTGCGTGGGTACAGGGGTTTTACTGATGTGATTCTCTCTGGAGGTACAAGGGTTTTACTGGTGTGATTCTCTGGGTGTACAGGGGTTTTACTGGTTGATGTTTCTCTTGAGTGTACAGGGGTTTTACTGATGTAATTCTCTCTGGGGAGGTAAAGTGGTCTTTTGGGATACAGGCGATTGATGTGGATCCTGCTCTGGGGTACAAGGGTTTTTACTGGGTGATTTTCTCCTGGGGTTACAGGGTTTTACTGGTGATTCTCTCTGGTGGGCTAGAGGTTTCACTGATGTGGATTCCTCTGGGGTACAAGGCGGTTTTACTGGTGTGATCTCTCTGTGGAAAGTACAAGGGTTTACTCGGGTTGATTCTCCTGGGGGGGGGGATACAGGGTTTGACTGTGTGATTCTCTCTGGGGGTACAGGGGTTTTACTGGTGTGATTCTCTCTGGGGGTACAGGGGTTTTACTGGTGTGATTCTCTCTGGGGGTACAGGGGTTTTACTGGTGTGATTCTCTCTGGGGGTGCAGGGGTTTTACTGATGTGATTCTCTCTGGGGGTACAGGGGTTTTACTGGTGTGATTCTCTCTGGGGGTGCAGGGGTTTTACTGGGGTGATTCTCTCTGGGGGTGCAGGGGTTTAGTAACTCTGGCACTCTGTTTGTAGTTGTTTGTCCCAGTCTGTTGTTCCCAACCTATTTTCACACTGTTATTGTATCTCAATGTTTGATCTGTGTTTTCTCTACTAACCCATGTTTCTTTTCCCTAGTTCCACAGAGCCCACCGCTGAGAATAGCCCAGAGAGGCTCAAGGCCAAGGTATGTGTGTGAAGAGAAACCCAAACTGTGTGTCTGTAGTGGTACTAGACTAGCCAGGTCCCATGATGTACGTACAGTAACTCTTCTGTCATTGTGTAGATGATAGGCTGATGATAGGCTGATAGGCTGATGTTTGGCTTCAGCACAGACAGTATGGTTACCAGGCTGGTACTGGACCATGTGGGTTTAAACTATTGACATTGATTAAATACTGTAGACTCTGTCTGCGTCCAAAATTGCACCCTCTCCCCTACATTGTGCCCTGGTCAAACGTAGTGTACTATGTAGGGGAGAGCGGGTGCTATTTGGGAAACCAACATTGATTCAATACTGTTGGCACGGTGATCAGAAACAGGGCATCTACATGATAATACGTATTGACAGTGCTCACGGATGTGTTCTAATGCAGATAATACCTAAAGGCTATTTATTGTGTTGCATATTGTTTGTTCACGTTGCATTGATTTAACCTGTGTCTGGTTTTGATGCGTTTAACAGAAATCTCTTACATGGCCCCACTTCTTCTCMTATTCATATGACTTGGTATTGTATTTATTTTAGTTTGCTCCAATCATACCCAATCAAACAGAATACGAACAAGTACTGTACGTAGCAGAGCATGACACGGTCAAATTAGCATATTCATATTGTACTTCATCAAAGTTAATTTCAGTAATTTACACAAATATAGAGGCATGTTGGATTAGACTGAAGTTAGTTAAATCAAATGGAAATCTGAACAGTAATGAATCATTCATAATTTCTTCAAGAATGTGAATCAGCATTTATTTTGTTATTTTAATTTCAGAGGTTGGGTTTTTGCGTAACAGCATTTCTCTTTCAATCACATTATCTGGCTCTCACTTTGTGACTGGCTGTTTGATTTGTCCATAGTAATTCATTAGTTAGATATTCTTTAGCCACTGATGTTATCAATCAAGTTATAGCAATAGGGAAATCACTTCAATATATTATCGCATTTTTTGCATAGTATCTAGTCTTTCATCCTTGATACATAACCTTAAGGCAGAGCCCGGCAACAGTCGGCCCATGGGCCAAAACCGTCCCGCAGGTGATTTTGTTTTGCCCCCCAAAGTTTATAGTAAAATAAAATACTTTAAAATCACCTGGAATTCAGCTTAAAATGTGTTTAATTTAGGAAATCTGTTCCCAAGTATTCACACAAATAAAAGAAGAGACGCAATTGTGTCTCAATGTAATCAAGGTATGAAATGATTGTTATTTTTGAAATACAATCTCTTTCTGGGCTTAGTTGTGGTCAATTTGTAGTGTATAAATTGTTATAATTATTTTCTGGCCCCCGACCATCCCCACCAACAAAGATCGTCCCGGGGCTGAATCTAGCTGCCTACCGCTCCCCTAAGGTGAGGTTCACAAACCTCAAGGCTGCACAACAGGGAATCACTAATGGATGGTGTGCATCTGGCTCAAGCTTTTCACCCCAAAAAAGCAGCTAGTTACCGAGCTCAGTGGATCCAATCTGGCCACAGACAAGAGAATCAGACAGACTTACAGTACCTCAAATCACAAGGAGGGTTATGTTTGTGCAGACATCTAATGAAGGCTAGTGCTGACACCATGTTGACTAAGGAAAGCCCACCTTGGGCGGTAGGTAGGTAGGTCTGGCCAGCTGTAAGCTTCAGAGATTAAGATGCCCCCAGTCTGTCTGCCAGACAGAGTTTATTATTGTTATCACTGGGGACAGGGAGAACTACTGAGGTCTCGCAGGTAAACACACACACACACACACATAAACACACATCCACGCGCACATGCGTGTTCAGTCACACACACACACACACGCACATACATATACACAGACCGACATATGCACATACACACACACACACTCACCCACACTCTCTCTCACACACACTGCTGGGGGAAGATGACTCAGTTCAGCTACAGATCCCCAAACAACAACTCAAACCACAGTAAAATTGCTTAATTATGCAGTATAATATCAAAGTTATATTTCATTACGTCACATCATTGAATAATACAATATGTCTCTGAATTAGCAATAAGTCCACACAATATGTATGTAACAGGCCGTCCTGTCTAGTCCATCTATTCATTTTGAAATCAGCAGCAAATTACATCAACAATGGAATTTAGTTGCTTTGGATTAAAAACATTACACAACAAAAATGATTTTCTTTGTGTTGAGAGGGGAATACAATATGTGAGATGGGCTCCCGAGTGGCACAGCGGTCTAAGGCGCTGCATCTCCATGCTAGAGGTGTCACTACAGACCCTGGTTCGATTCCCGGCTGTATCACAACCGGACGTGAATGGGAGTCCCGTAGGGCGGCGCACAATTGCCCAGGTTTGGCCGGGGTAGGCCGTCATTGTAAATAAGAATTTGTTGTTAACTGGCTGGGCATGAAATGGCACACAAACTTTTGACCAGGGCCCATAGGGCACTAAATAGGGAATAGGATGCCATTTTGGATGTAAATAATGTTTTGACTAAGGACTAATAGACTTCTGCATGGTGTTGTGCTCCATAGGGTCCTGTGGTGACGGATGATCTGAGTACCAGCAGTAGCAGCTCAGTGGAGGTCAGTGGTCTGCTGACTGAAGCCAAGATGTCCGGTCGCTCACACACCCTGGTGCTCTCCTCAGACGAGGTGAGAAACAAAGATTTGATCTCACATAAAGTATCAACCCAGTATCAACAAGCAGTAGTTATTGAACTATATTTTAAGTGCCTATATTTCACCACATAGTGCTCCTGCCATGCCAAATAACATCTGGTTGCCAAGTGTCCGGACTGTGTAACAATGGTGTTCGAATGACCTGTTTCCTGTTTAATTCCTTACAACTTATATTCAATTTAACTAACTTTGATGTAAGCAACGGTAGGTTCACTATTCAGACATTTTGTATCTTGTATGTACCCTGTAGCAGGGTCTCCCAAACTCTGTCCTGGGACCGCCCCTGGGTACACGTTTTGTTTCTTCCCTAGCTCTAGACTGCTGATTCAAATAATCAAAGCTTGATGACTAGTTGGTAATTTGAATCAGCAGTGTAGTGCTAGGACAAAAACCAAAACATGCACCCAGAGGGGGCCCAGGACAGACTTTGGCAGACCCTGCCCTGTAGGCCTGTAAAGGGCACCATTGTGTGCCCTGTTCCACTGCTGCTACTGTGTTTTTGTATTGACTGGCCTCTCCTGTCCTGTTGTCCCCCGTGCTGCCATGTTCAGAGTCTGGATATGATAGATGAGGAGGTAGGATCTGGCTCTGAACGGCTAAAAGGAAATGTGTTTACATCACACGCCTCCATCCATCAATAATTCTCATATTGTTTTAACATACCGGTAGATACTCCAAAACCTTGGGACTGCATGTTTCGTATGTGACGTTCAGTCTTCAGCATGCTGTCAACACCTATTCTAAACATTTAGAAATTATTCATTTTAAATCACCCATCACTATGTGTTCGCTCTCGTTGCTTCATGTGGAGAGAGAAATAATGGTTTAAGAAAGCTTGGTTCTCTGTAGACCTCCAACCGTGTGTGTGTGTATCTAGATCCTAGATGAGGGCCAGTGCCCCAAGCAGCACCAGTGGCAGAACCTCATTGTGACAGAGTGGACCTCCCAGCAGGTGTCCCGCTGGCTCATGGGACTAAACCTGGAGCAGTACATCCCAGATTTCATGGCCAAGAACGTAGACGGAGACCAGCTACTGCAGCTGGACAGTACTGACCTCAAGGTAAAGGGCTGAAACCTGTGTTAATGTGCATATCCAGCTGTGTTAGTTACGTTGGGATTCAATCTGAGGTGCGCTATAGAGCACCGCACTATACAGTTGACAATGTGCCTTTTAAAAGTATTTTCCCCGACGTTCGCAGAGATCACATTCATGGTAAAGGATCATGTCAGCTCAAGCATAAAAGTCTGTTAAAGTGCGCTGCTCTACAATGTGCCTTGGATTGAATCCTGGCCTTAGTTACTAGTAAGTTACTAGTATCACCTTCTTTACATATTGTCATATTAGGGTGTTTGGTGAAACCCGCCAAGCTACAAGTAGTTTAACTTTTTAATATAGTAACTGATTCTGAATAMATTTCTGTCATTAGCTTCTATACTTGCCCTGAAGCTTTGGGCCAAAGATATTAACTGTAAAAAAACTGGCAAAAATTTTTACAGCTCGTGATGTATTTTATTAGACCCTAGCTGCTGCGTTCAATTCCCTGCATTCCCTGCATGTGCATCTCTTCACTTACACCCCCCCCCCCCCCGATCTCTGACCCTTGTCCTGTGTGTGTGTTGGTGTACAGACCCTTGGCGTTGCCTCCTCCCAGGACCGGGCTCTGATCAAGAAGAAGGCAAAGGACCTCAAGGTCCTGATGGAGAAGGYTCGGAGGAACCGGGAGAAACTGGACAAACAGCGAGAGAAGCTCCGTAAGAAAGAGCTGGAGCAGCAACAGAAACAGGCCCACAAACCCAGCCACTCCGAGATAGCAGAAGGCGCTGCAAAGTAACCCATGGCTTTAAGACCTACCTCTCCTTGTCTTTCTACCAACAACCACGACAAAGTAGCATCTCCAGGGATAGAAACAGTCACCAGAACCACTGAGCTAAAATACCAGATGTATTATGTGAGATGTCAATTGATATAACCAGAGATACTTTTAAGGAGGAGATGGGGAAACTCCAGTGGAATCGTATTAATGCTCATTGTGTACGTTGCCCATGTGTCGTCAATGGGCCCGCGGTGCATTCTCGGGGCGATTCTGGGACATTGAGAGCTCAATTGGGTGCTGGGTCAAAAACCCAACATTACAAATCTTTTCCGAGATGTGAGATAATTAACTTGTTCTGTGTAATATCGTATAGCTTTGGAATCGTGACATTACGTACTTTTGAGGAAGATAGGCAGGTTTCTSGATTCATACCCTGACTTTGAGAATTGCGTGACGGTTTGCTTWGCAACAGCGTGATGCAGCATGACAACGTGAATGCGATTGGTTGACAGTCTGCTGTGCTGAGTGGGGCRTTATATGTTCCTCCATTCATAGCCCAATGCGATTCCCATCTCCTCCTTTCTGTAATATCTCTAGTATAACACCAGTATAACACCTAACAGGGCTTGAGTTCAGGCTGTGGAGTTCAGTGCTCTACTACTGGAGGCTGTAGCGCTGGAGGCCGTCACGCTACTGTACCACCGAACAAATACCAAAATGACCAGACAGTTGGATAGTAAAGATGCTGCCCACCCACCTGTCTACCTTTCATCTCATTGTACATCCTCGTAGGTCAGCGTTTCCCAAACTCAGTCCTACGGACCCCAAGGGATGCACGTTTAGTTTTTTGCCCTAACACTACACAGATGATTCAAATGATCAAAGCGTGATGATTAGTTGAAACCAAAACGTGCACCCCTTGGGGTCCTGAGGACCATGTTTTGGAAACCCTGTCATAGTGTTTCCAAACCTCCACCTCCATTACATATTATTTATTTTGCTGTAATTCAGGTTTATTTATTCATTCGGAAAATAGAAACCCCCAAATATATCAGCTTCACACCCGTCTGTGTTCCTCCTCTTTTTATGATGTGTTATATAAAACACCTTTAGACATAATGACAATGTACATATATGATCATATAGAGAAGTCTAATGTGCCATTTTTTATCAAATGAACATGTATATTCTGTGCAGATAAATCGATGGATTTATGGAATCTGAATCTTCCCATCATAGCTCTGATGAAGCACATACTCTACAAATGACCTGTGTAGGGGATAGTGGATGCAATACCCAGATCTCACCACTAGGTGGGGCAATATCCAGATCTCACCACTAGGTGGGGCAACCAACACCTAGATCTCACCGCTAGGGGTCAGGGCTGTGTGGTGGATGATGGGGCAATACCCAGATCTTACCACTTGGTGGGGCAATACCTAGATCTCAACACTAGGGGTCAGGGCTGTGTGGTGGATGGTTGGGCAATACCCAGATCTAACCACTAGGTGGGGCAATACCTATATCTCACCATTAGGGGTCAGGTCTGTGTGGTGGATGGTGGGGCAATACCCAGATCTAACCACTAGGTGGGGCAATACCTAGATCTCACCATTAGGGGTCAGGTCTGTGTAGTGGATGGTGGGGCAATATCCAGATCTCACCACTAGGGGTCAGGTATGTGTAGTGGATGGTGGGGCAATACCTAGANTGGATGGTGGGGCAATACCTAGATCTCACCACTAGGGGTCAGGTCTGTGTAGTGGATGGTGGGGCAATATCCAGATCTCACCACTAGGGGTCAGGCCTGCTCCTTGACTCCTACTCCTGGAGAATGATGGCAACACTGGAACTACTCAAGAGGAACTGAAGTCTATTGAATAGACAAGTTAAAGTCTTACTGGAATAAGAACCAAGTTTGTGGGAGGAAAACGTATTTATACTCCTTACTGGAACTACAATGGAGATCTCAACACTGGAATTCCAACTACTGTATGAACTAAACTCTTTAGTTTGCTAACAGTAAACTGGCCTCTGCATCGCATTAGAGCACTTCACACTATGAATGACTAAGGACTTAGTGAGTGGACTGATTCCTCTTAGTGTGAAGTGAACAGTTCCATGAATTTGTAACATACCAGACCCTGCTCCAAAAACAGGATGATGACATTTCAAAGAGAACATAGCTTCATCAACCTGTTTTCAACCTCTTTCTGATACTCTCTAAATCGGGTTCTCAAAGTGGGGTCGCGGAGGTACAGTAAGGTTTAAGAGGACAGATCTAAAATATATACAGTACTTGTCAAAAGTTTGGACACACCTACTCATTTGAGGATTTTTCTTTATTTTTACTATTTTCTACATTGTAGAATAATAGTGAAGACATCAAAACTATGAAATAACCCATATGGAATCATGTAGTAACCAAAAAAGTGTTAAACAAATCAAAATATATTTTATAATCTAAAAAAGTAGCCACCCTTTGCCTTGATGACAGCTTTGCAAACTCAACCAGCTTCACCTGGAATGCTTTTCCAACAGTCTTGAAGGAGTTCCCACACATGCTGAGCACTTGTTGGCTGATTTTCCTTCACTCTGCAGTCCAACTAATCCAAAACCATCTCAACTGGCTTGAGGTCAGGTGATTGCGGAGGCCAGGTCATCTGATGCAGCACTCCATCACTCTCCTTCTTGGTCAAATAGCCCTTACACAGCCTGGAGGTGTGTTGGGTCATTGTCGTGTTGAAAAACAAATGATAGTCCCATGAAGCGCAGACCAGATGGGATGGCGTATCGCTGCAGAATTCTGTGGTAGCCATGCTAGTTAAGTGTGCCTTGAATTCTAAATAAATCACAGACAGTGTCAACMGCAAAGCACCATCACACCTTCTCCATGCTTCATGGTGGGAAACACACATGCGGAGATAATCTGTTCACCTACTCTGCGTTTCACAAAGACAYRGCRSTTGGAACCAAAAATCTCAAATTTGGAATCATCAGACCAAAGGACAGATTTCCACCGGTCTAATGTCCATTGCTTGTGTTTCTTGGCCCAAGCAAGTCTTTTTTTCTTATTTTTGTCCTTTAGTAGTGGTTTCTTTGCAGCACTTCGACCAACATTTTGTGTAATTGTTAGATATTACTTGTTAGATACTACTGCACTGTCGGAGCTAGAAGCACAAGCATTTCGCTACACCCTCAATAACATCTGCTAAACACGTGTATGTGACCAATAACATTTGATTTGATGAAGGCCTGATTCACGCAATCTCCTCTGAACAGTTGATGTTGAGATGTGTCTGTTWCTTGAACTCTGTGAAGCATTTATTTGGGCTGCAATTTCTGAGGCTGGTAACTCTCTAATGAACATATCCTCTGCAGAAGAGGTAACTCTGGGTCTTCCTTTCCTGTGGCGGTCCTCATGAAAGCCAGTTTCATCATAGCACTTGATGGTTTTTGCGACTGCACTTGTAAGAAACTTTTTCTTCGTTCTTKACATTTTCCTCATTGACTGACCTTCATGTCTTAAAGTATTGATGGACTGTCATTTCTCTTTGCTTGTTTGAGCTGTTCTCGCCATAATATGGACTTGGTATTTAACCAAATAGGGCTATCTTCTGTATACCACACCTACCTTGTCACAACACAACGTATTGGCTCAAAGCATTAAGAAGGAAAGAAATTCCACAAATAAACTTTTAACAAGACACTCCTATTAATTGAAATGCATTCCAGGTGACTACCTCATGAAGCTGTTTGAGAGAATGCCAAGAGTGTGCAAAGCTGTTATTAAGGCGAATGGTGGCTACGTTGAAGAATCTCAAATATAACATATATTTTGATTTGTTTAACACTTTTTTTGGTTAATACATGATTCCATATGTGTTATTTCATAGTCTCTATGTATTCACTATTATTCTACAATGTAGAAAATAGTCAAAATAAAGAAAAACCCTGAAATGAGTAGGGGTGTCCAAACTTTTGACTGGTAATGTAKATACAGTACATTGAGAAAGTATTCAGACCTCTTGACTTTTTTCCACATTTTGTTACGTTAGTTTTTTTCTAAAATGCATTAAATAGTTTTTTYCCCTCATCAATTTACACACAATACCACTTAATGACAAAGCAAAAACAGCTTTTTAGACATTTTAGAAAAAAATGTGAAAAAACAACAACTAAATATCACATTTACATAAGTATTCAGACCCTTTACTCKGTACTTTGTTGAAGAACATTTGGCAGCGATTACAGCCTTGAGTCTTCTTGAGTATGACGCTACAAGCTTGGCACACCTGTATTTGGAAGTTTCTCCCATTCTTCTCTGCAGATTCTCTCAAGCTCTGTCAGGTTGGATGGGGAACGTTTCTGCACAGTTATTTTCAGGYCTTTCCAGAGATGTTCAAGTCCGGGCTCTGGCTTGGCCACACAAGAACATTCAGATACATGTCCCGAAGCCACTCCTGCTTTGTCTTGGCTGTGTTCTTTGGGTCGTTTTCCTGTTGGAAGGTGAACCTTCGCCCCAGTCTGAGGTCCTGAGCGCTCTGGAGCAGATTTTCTTCAAGGATCTCTCTGTACTATGCTCCGTTCATCTTTCCCTCGATCCTGACTAGTCTCCCATTCCTTGCCATTGTAAAACATCCCCACAACATGATGTTGCCGCCACCATGCTTCACCAAAGGGATGGTACCAGGTTTCCTCCAGATGTGATGCTTGGCATTCAGGCCAAAGAGTTCAATCTAAGTTTCATCAGACCAGGGAATCTCATTTCTAATGTCCTTTAGGTGCCTTTTGGCAAACTCCAAGCGGGTTGTCATGTGCCTTTTACTGAGGAGTGGCATCTGTCTGGCCACTCTACCATAAAGGCCTGGTTGGTGGAGTAATGCAGAGATGGTTGTCCTTCTGGAAGATTCTCCCATCTCCACAGAGGAACTCTGAGGCTCTKTCAGAGTGACCATCGGGTTCTTGGTCACCTCCCTGACCAAGGCCCTTCTCCCCCGATTGCTCAGTTTGGCCGGGCGGCCAGCTCTAGAAAGAGTCTTGGTGGTTCCAAACTTCTTCTATTTAAGATTTATGGAGGCCACTGTGTTCTTGGGGACCTTCAGTGCTGCAGAAATGTTTTGGTACCCTTCCCCAGATCTGTACCTCGGCACAATCCTGTCTAGGAGCTCTACGGACAGTTCCTTCAACCTCATCGCTAGGTTTTTGCACTGTCAACTGTGGGAACCTTATATAGACAGGTGTGTGCCTTTCCAAATCTTGTCCAATCAATTTAATTTACCCCTAGTGGATTCCAATCAAGTTGTAGAAACATCTCAAGGATGATCAATGGAAACAGGATGCACCCAAGCTCAATTTTGAGTCTCATAGCAAAGGATCTGAATATTTATGTAAATAAGGTAGTTCTGTTTTTTTATATTTAATACATTTGCAAAATTTCTAAAAACCTGTTTTCACTTTGCCATTATGGGGTAATGTGTGTAGATTTATGAGGAATAAAATAAATTTCATACATTTTAGAATAAGGCTGTAACGTAACAAAATGTGGAAAAAGTCAAGGTCTGAATACTTTCCGAATGCACTGTATATATATATATATATATTTATATATTTAAAAAAATATACAATTTTTTTTTCATGTATATTACTAAAAACAGATTAAATGACTTTTGGCCAAGGGATCTGTGGAATAAGTTTAAAGTGTGTAACACAATGTAATATTATTCATCTACAATCTATGTTCTTAACCCTGGGCAACATGGGCCTTGGAGGCTCACAGGGATATTGGTATCCACAGTACTCCACCAATGATACATTTTTCAACTCGTTACTATTCCTCCAAACTGTTTATTTAAAACCTAAATGCACWGTAATTTAAGCTTTAAAACKGCTAAGTTTTCTCTCTGACTCATGGCAAATTGTGTAGACTTGCAGGATATTAGTTTTAAAGTTGCAAGAAAAATGTATATCGCTGCCTCATGGCAAAATGTGTAGAATTGCAGGAAATTAGCTTGAAAACTGCCCCAAAAAATCTCTCCGATGCCAATAGGTGGGCCTTTGAAATGTTATTTCCCATGGTGCTTTCAAGACAACTGGGAACTCTGAAAAAAACGAGGTCAAATCGTGACGTCATTGATCTTCAGATCGGAAAGTGAGAGCTCTAGGAGGCCCGAGTTTCTGACTTGGAATTCCGAGTTGGATAACAGTTCGGCGCTAGTTTTTTTCAGAGTTCCCAGAATTCTTGAACGCACTGAAGTCTGAGGTCGGAGATTTCCGAGTACAGAGTTCCGAGCTCCCAGTTGTCTTGAATGCAGCATTTGTTCATCCAGCCGTGTAGACTACTGCAGATGTCTTTTGCTAACACAAAAGGGATCCCCAACCCCAAAAAGTATGAGAACCCCTACTCTAAATAACTAAAGTAAAACCCAACCGCTGCCTAATTTTTTCAACCCTACCAGCTTCTACCCGATTGTCTCAAAGCTGGCAAATAATATGACCATATCTTTTCAGATGATTCTGTTTGTGTTTTATGCCCTGTGATTACGAAATGGCTAGTTTTCCATGATTGGCATTTTTAGAACAGGGCATAATGTTTATCCCACTACCTGTGTACACTGAAACATGTGAAGAAAGATACAGAATCTGAAAGAGAGGATTACATTTGTGTGTAGATTCATCATTGACTCAGTTTCGCCACAGTACATACACAATTACTGAGATTACAAACGTTCCACTAGAATAGATACATACACGCAATACAGTCCAACCGTTTTGGATTTAATATTTCTGTTTCATAGATACCTTTCCATCAGTTTTTTTAAAAGGACGTTGACATACAGTACCAGTCAGAAGTTTGGACACACCTACTCATGCAAGGGTTTTTCTTTATKTTTACTAATTTCTACATTATAGAATAATAGTGAAGATATCAGAACTATGAAATAACACATATGTAATCATGTAGTAACGAAAAAAGTGTTAAACAAATCAAAATATATTTTATATTTGAGATCCTTAAAAGTAGCCACCCTTTGCCTTGATGACAGCTTTGCGCACTCTTGGCATTCTCTCAACCAGCTTCATGAGGAATGCTTTTCCAACAGTCTTGAAGGAGGTCCTACATATGCTGAGCACTTGTTGGCTGCTTTTCCTTCAGTCTGCGGTCCAACTCATCCAAAACCATCTCAATTGGGTTGAGATCAGGTGATTGTGGAGACCAGGTCATCTAATGCAGCACTCCATCACTGTCCTTGGTCAAATAGCCCTTACACAGCCTGGAGGGTTGTTTTGGGTCATTATCCTGTTGAAAAACAAATGATAGTGGCATATCGCTGCAGAATGCTGTGGTAGCCATGCTGGTTAGCATGCCGGTTGATTTGACCATGAAGGCCTGATTGTTTCCTCTGAACAGTTGATGTTGAGATGTGTCTGTTACTTGAACTCTGTGAAGCATTTATTTGGGCTGCAATCTGAGGTGCACTTAACTCTAATGAACTTATTCTCTGCAGCAGAGGTAACTCTGGGTCTTCCTTTCCTGTGGCGGTCCTCATGAGAGCCAGTTTCATCATAGCGCKGGATGGTTTTTGCGACTGCACTTGAAGAAACGTTCAAAGTTCTTGACATTCTCCGCATTGACTGACCTTCATGTCTTAAAGTAGTGACTGTCGTTTCTCTTTGCTTATTTTAGCTGTTCTTGCAATAATATGGAATTGGTCTTTCACCAAATATGGCTATCTTCTGTATACCCCCCTACCTTGTCACAACACAACTGATTGGCTCAAACGCACTCAAAATGTACTTTTAACAAGGCACACCTGTTAATTGAAATGCATTCCAGGTGACTACATCATGAAGCTGGTTGAGAGAATGCCAAGAGTGTGCAAAGCTGTCATCAAGGCAAAGGGTGGCTACTTTGAAGGATCTCAAATATAAAATATATTTTGATTTGTCTAACACCTTTTTGGTTACTACATGATTCCATATGTGTTATGTCAAAGTTTTGATGTCTTCAATATTATTCTACAATGTAGAAATTAGTAAAAAGAAAAAGCCTGGAATGAGTAGGCGTTTCCAAACTTTGACTGATACTGTTGTTGTAATTACGTTTTATGCAATATGTGTTTTGAATATATTTTAAGCTCATTTGAGTCATTATGTTCCATTATCTTACCCAGGAATCATCATTTGTTCATGTTTACATACATTGTATAGCCATTGAAATGTCTCCATGATGGTGATGCTGCTGTTGTAATGGAGTAATGYGGGGTAGGTGCAACATAAGACAAAACAATTACAAGGCTTTGAGTGAGAGGTCTAACTGGTGTCTGCAAATGGCCACACAACTCTCTGAAGTGTTCACAGTTCCTAAGTAATTCCAATGCACTTTTATGACTCTTTAGTCACTTTTAGTCACTTTTATGACTCAAAAAGTCTTCAGCCACTCTGCCCAGAAAACGTGCTTTGGTGATGAAATTTAACTTCCTTATGTTATATAATACATTTGTACCAAGACAAATATGGTTATTCATGTTATGAATCTTTCAGTGGGGTCTTTCTCTAACATATCAAAAAAGTTGGATTTCATAACCTAATAGATCCGACTATAAACACCGAGCTCTGTTGACACAGCGGTGCAGGTTTCTCATAACAACTTTTTAGGATTTTACCTTTTGTGGTTGTCTTCTTCAARGTTGTTTCTGCGGGTTGCAAAAAGGTAAATTGGCGTGACACGAACTGAATTAAATGTAAAAGGCTTTGAAAATGGAAAGCTTGATGTATGCTCGGCGCTCCGTTGACATTTCAAAGAGATACGATAGTTTTTTAGAGAAATCTACTAAAACCAAGAATTAATATGAAAAGTCTATAATAAAATATGAAAATACTACATGTTATGTCTCAAAATCGATATCCATCTTACTTCTATATTATTTTATGTCCCGTGGTTTCGAGAAGRAAGATGAGTTCAACGGGAAAGTGAGCTTGTCAAGTAGACAGTAGCCTTAATTTTTGCAYAGAATCCTGCCTAGCTAATGTGATGCAAWTTTCGAGATTTTGTAAAACGTTTTTTCTCTGACCTCCATTGATTTAATCATCCCAATTCTGGACATCCTACATGGGTAAAAACTCCAATAACTTCTTAGAGGATTATCTATACATTTACATATTATTTTATCCATTGTTAAAAATATGCCTTTTTAATTGGACACCCTATATAACGTTCTTTTTTTTGCTCTCCTACCTGTGCTATTGAGGAACTAGAGCAAGCACCCTTGTTTTGTTTGGAACATAACCTTGCATCTGGCCGTCACAGATTTACTGTTTACGCAATCCAAAAACGGTCCATAAATCGCAATCTGGGTCAAGTGGGCATAATTTGAAAGCCTGTTCTATTGCCAGCATGACTAGCTAAATTATGAAATGCGACATTACAGTGTTAGGCYTTCACAATGCAATTCAGGGACACAGATCAGCATTTTGGTGCGCATAGAAAGGGGTCGTGAGTGCATTCAGGTGCGTGTGCTGCGGTACATTTACTTCACAACAGACAAACATAGGTTCATTCCGTTCAGAACACCCAAGGGTATAACGCCATGTCATCTTGTAACTGTACATCAAACATAGTGATCATAAACATTGACACTGTATCTGACATTAGTTTTATGATATGGAAATGTGAAGTGCACATTTGGACTCTGGTGTTTAGCTTGCTTGTTTGACATCAAGGCAGTATTTATAATCCTCAACGTCTCATCTTTCAGAATACATAGAGTTCTCTTAATTTACAGCATTTCCCCACTCGGACAACAAAAACGTTGCCCAATTAGCTGCAGGAACGGGGCAACTTGTTGCGCACAGTACTCAAATTCAGGACGCCTGTCAGTCAAAACCCATACAGAGCAGTGAAGTGTAGAGGCTGAGGTCTGACATCATGTATAGCATGTTACTGTACAACCACAACGTTCCAATTTAGGCATTTATCAGCGCCCAAATCTGTCATTTTCAACCCATATGACCCACTCTCCCCCAAAAATACATAATCATCATCACAGTTTTTTCTCTTTACTGAAAGTGCACTATCTTAATAAAAACTTGACTGCTGAGTGAACTGTCCTTTTAAAGGCAAGTATACCTTGTGTGTTGGTGGATGGGATAAGAGACAGAAATATGATACCTCCATAAATTGCCACTTAGTATTGGTATTAATGTTTATATGGTATTATTTATTATTTTATGTTAAAAACAAAGCATCTTGTATATCGTTTATAATAACTTATGCAACATTAGTGTATTAACGCATTATTATAATATCAAGTAATTGTATGATTACCCTTTTGCCAAAAAGTTCTAAAACAAATGTTCATAAAATGTTGTAAAAAGGAAAATGATGATCATCAAATCGAGTGATTACCAATGATTGAAGTTTGTATATTAACCAGATTTAAATGGCATAACCTGAGCAAAACAAATCTYCCTCTTCCATTGTTATTGTAGTTGCGGCATCCTTTCTCTCAATCTAGTCCAGTACTACTCTTATAACAGAGCGTCTGGCCTTATGACGAAACACTACTCCAACCTATTCCCAACGCTCACCTGCCCAGTCTACCGTTGGACAGCATTCTATGACTTTTGTATGTACAGTAAAAGTTGAAAGCAATATGCTGTATTAACCCTGAAGAAGCCTTGTTTTCTACTGCGTCAGTGTGCAGCTTGTGTACAGTTTGTGTGGGGCTGAGGGGGTGTTGATCTGTCCATGAGAATGTTCTGAGAGATAATCATGACTGCTAGGCTAGCTGCATTAGTTCACACAAAAAAAGCTGTGCTTCTTTTTCCCCTCTTTCTTTTTTCTCCTTTTCTTGCTCTCCCTCTTTTGCATTTTGAAAAGTTGAATGGGCAGCTATCTGTCACACTGAATAAAATGGAACAGAGTCACTGTCATTGTTCCGTCGTTTTCCGTTTCCTCTTTTTTACTGTGTTTAGCCTCATGCAGTTGTCCCCTGTTATTCATGTTGGAACCGTACTATGAAATCCTGTACAAAAAAAAACAACATGTTGAAGGTAAAGCTTTAAAAAAAAAAAATCTCATGTCCCTTTCTAGCTCTGGTCCAGGGCGATAGTGCACGTTCCTCTAGTCTAGTACACTCGGAGGCAGAGGCAACTGGTCGTTGTTGTCATAGCGTGATGGACCAGAGCTAGTCCTGKAGCTGTATGAAGAACCCCAGGATGTCTGTGTAAGCCTACTGCTATGCACCATTTATGACATCATCAGAAGGTGCCTCCATGCCTTGGTGAGGGCAGTAGTAACAGCAGGAGAAGGGAAGGGACAGTGAGGAGCTGCTGACCCACAGACAGCAGACTGTTAGGAGGATCAAGGMCGTTTCCTGGAGGCCCTACAGACCAACAACAAAGTGGAAGTCCTGGAGATACTCTACACTACCAACCTGGATATCGACACTGCTGCTGGAGGTGGAGGACAAACACATGGTCCTGGCCTCATACAAGCAAGGCAGGGTTGTGGTTGTGCTAGCCTATGGTTGTCCTAGTCAGTTTTGATTCCAGACTAGGGTTGTGCATGGTAGGAGTATGCAGGAACTAAGGTAAAGGCATGGTTGTGATCAAATTTCACGCATGGTAAAGGTGTATCCTACTGCCACTGTTGACTGACTAATGTAGGCCTCCATGTGTGGTTGATTGGGGATTTGATAGATCACACATATCAGCTTGTAAATAGTAGGGGCATTGTGTTAACTCTATCACAGGAGGCTGGTGGCACTTCCTTGGGGAGAACAGGCTCTGGTAATGACTTGTAGTAGAATCAGTAGAATGGTAACATTTACATCAAACACATGGTTTTCAGGTGTTTGACGCYATTCCATTTGCTCCATTCCGGACCTATTTTTCACCTTTATTTAACAAGGTAGGCCAGCTGAGAACAAGTTGTMATTTACAACTGCGACCTGGCCAAGATAAAGGCCATCCTCCCCCCAGCAGCCTTTTGTGAACTCTATACACACCTAGTGAACAGTGTCCTACTGCTACATCTGATACTCAGGGCATTGGTAGCAGCTTTGTGGCTACCTTGTTCTTTGCAGTTGTTTAGATAGGGTGTGGTGGGTTATTTAACTGTCAACAGTGCTTACACAGGCAGGGAGGAGTACTGTAGGATACCACCCACTGGAGGGTGGTAGACCTCCATCAGACCCACCTAGAGTACACTGAGTAGGATGCCTTTACAGAGATATAAACTGTGAACAGGGAGAGTTTATAGAGTTGGAAAGGGATGTAAGATGATAGACTTATTGTTGTCATTCTCCTCATGCATGCAGRTATATTCACTCCTGCTCTTTGTGCCACCTTGTATAACAATGTAAAGGTACCTTTACAAGGTAAAGGGACATACAGTTGAAGTCAGAAGTTTACATGCACCTTAGCCAAATACATTTAAACTCAGGTTGTCAAAATTCCTGACATTTAATCCTAGTAAAAATTCCCTGTCTTTCATCACATTCCCAGTGGGTCAGAAGTTTACATACACTCAATTAGTATTTGGTAGCAATGCCTTTAAATTGTTTAACTTGGGTCAAATGTTTCAGGAATGCCTTCCACAAGCTTCCCACAATAAGTTGCGGGAATTTTGGCCCATTCATCCTGACAGAGCTGGTGTAACTGAGTCAGGTTTGTAGGCCTCCTTTGCTCGCACACGCTTTTTCAGTTCTGCCCACAAGTTTTCTATAGGATTGAGGTCAGGGCTTTGTGATGGCCACTCCAATACCTTGACTTTGTTGTCCTTAAGACATTTTGCCACAACTTTGGAAGTATGCTTGGGTCATTGTCCATTTGGAAGACCATTTGCGACCAAGCTTTAACTTCCTGACTGATGTCTTGCGATGTTGCTTCACTATATCCACATAATTTCCTTCCTCAGATTACCATCTGTTTTGTGAAGTGTACAGTCCCTCCTGCAGTAAAGCCACCCCACAACATAATGCTGCCACCCCGTGCTTCAAGGTTGGGATGGGTTCTTCGGCTTTCAAGCCTCCCTTTTTCCTCCAAACATAACAATGGTCATTATGCCAAACAGTTTCATTTTTGTTTCATCAGACCAGAGGACATTTCTCCAAAAGTACGATCTTTGTCCCATGTGCAGTTGCAAACCGTAGTCTCGGTTTTTTATGGTGGTTTTGGAGCAGTGGCTTCTTCCTTGCTGAGCGGTATTTCAGGTTATGTCAATATAGGACTCGTTTTACGGTGGATATAGATACGTTTGTACCTGTTTCCTCCAGCATCTTCACAATGTCCTTTGCTGTTGTTCTGGGATTGATTTGCACTTTTCGCACCAAAGTACGTTCATCTCTAGGAGACAGAACACGTCTCCTTCCTGAGCGGTATGACGGCTGCGTGGTCCCATGGTGTTTATACTTGCGTACTATTGTTTATACAGATGAATGTGGTACCTTCAGGCATTTGGAAATTGCTCCCAAGAATGAACCAGACTTGTGGTGGTCTACAATTTTTTTCTGAGGTCTTGGCTGATTCTTTTTTTCCCATGATGTCAAGCAAAGAGGCACTGAGTTTGAAGGTAGGCCTTTAAATACATCTACAGGTACACCTCCAATTGACTCAATTGCATGTCCATTAGCTATCAGAAGCTTCTAAAGTCATGACATAATTTTTTGGAATTTTCCAAGCTGTTTAAAGGCACAGTCAACTTAGTGTATGTAAACTTCTGACCCACTGGAAATGTGATGCAGTGAATTATAAGTGAAATAATCTGTCTGTAAACAATTGTTGGAAAAATGACTTGTGTCATGCACAAAGTAGATGTCCTAACCGACTTGCCAAAACTATAGTTTGTTAACAAGAAATTTGTGGAGTGGTTGAAAAACTAGTTTTAATGACTCCAACCTAAGTGTATGTAAACTTCCGACTTCAACTGTACATACTCCTGCTATTAGGCAGTGTAAATGAATGTGCAAGAGACATTCAGACACTCTTGATGGAAAATGTAGGCTCAATAATGATTGTAACAAGTTCATATTTTTWATGTATTTCTTCCCTGCTCTATGTTTCTGTTTGCCGGACTTCAAGCTGCAGTGTTCATGGGCGATGGCATTTCCCTGTGTGATGTACAACTCACTGGAGAAAGCCCTGGTGCTGCTGCAATAACAGGAAGGATAACAGGAAGTCCAATGGGAAAACCCAGCTTCATGTGGCCCGTAATTGAGGGTCAACAGCCTGTCTCTGAGTGGACACACACCACTACGGTACTGTCCGACTGGGCACACACTGGTTGAATCAATGTTGTTTCAACGTCATTTCAATGAAATTACGTTGAACCAACATGGAATAGAATTAAGCAGACTAGTGTTCAGTGCAGGTCAAATTGCGTTATGTTCAGGTTGCCATGTCTTTGGATAATGCAAAATCAGATGATTATGTAGGCGTTTTCGACTTCCCTGTCTGCCTGCCTCCCTCCCTCCCTCCCTCCAGGGGTCAATGTGAACAAGCCCAGTCAGAGCAAAGACGGGGACACACCTTTACACACGGCAGCGCGCCTGGGTATCCCTGAGYTGGTGGCTCTCTACATCGGGGCCCAGGTGGACGCGGTCAACTCCCTCCAGGAGACGCCCCTGATCACTGCAGCCTTCTGGGCCCTGGACAGTCCTACTGTGAGGACCGCCACCTGGTCTGTGGAACCTGGACAGTCCTACTGTGAGGACCGCCACCTGGTCTGTGGAACCTGGACAGACCTACTGTGAGGACCGCCACCTGGTCTGTGGAACCTGGACAGACCTACTGTGAGGACCGCCACCTGGTCTGTGGAA
>NW_019942566.1:107336-109553 GCF_002910315.2 Salvelinus sp. IW2-2015 | reverse complement strand
CCTGGGCAGACCTTGACTGTCGAGGACCGCCATCTGTTGGTGGAACCTGGACAGACCTTACTGTGAGGACCGCCACCTGGTCTGTGGAACCTGACAGACCTACTGTGAGGACCGCCACCTGGTCCTGTGGAACCTGGACAGACTTACTGTGAGGGACCATATCAAGCGTCTGAGTCCTGATCCAGTATCAGATCGCCCCTGTCTTTGTTACTTATTGATTGATCTTCTGTGGAACCTGGACAGACCTACTGTGAGGACCGCCACCTGGTCTGTGGAACCTGGACAGACTTACTGTGAGGGACCATATCAAGCGTCTGAGTCCTGATCCAGTATCAGATCTCCCCTGTCTTTGTTACCTTATTGATTGTGATCTTAAAGTTAAAACCGATCCTAAATCAGCACTCCACTCGGAGACTCTTGACACATACTGCCCCTCATGAGGCTTGGATTCATATGATAGTTCACCCAGTTGAATATGATCTGATTGACAGGTTGAAATTGCAGGATGGTTCACCTTGTCGGATGCATTGTCATTAGGATGCAAATTGCTTTGTTTTGCTGTGTCTCATCTAAGGTTGCGAAGGTAGGGTATTACTGGAAACGCGAAGTTAACCAGTAAACTACCAGAATTGTGGTTATTTTTTTATTCTATAAAATGAGTGTCCCAGTGCTGTGTAAATCAGGACAAGCACATCAAACCACCAACCAGTGGAAATCATCCATTCCTGAAGCCTTCTACAAGGTAACCCACAAAATACAGTCTCAAATCCTTATTGTCGGATTATACAGTATTAAACCAATCGAAATGATGCTAACTTTGTTGCACACAAATCAGGCACCATGTATCAGGACCAGTCTGAGATAAAAAAAATTAAAAAGGATTCAAGATGATATCATCACTCTCAAAGGGATTATGCACTGACATTAATTTACGCGTATCCTCCATATTATAGCRAATTGGAACACGGATCCGCGACTGTCACCCAACACCATAGCTGTTACGCCAAGAGATCCGAACATTTTAACGAGATTGCTATGTGTTGGGTTAAGGTCGCTACAATATGTAGCCTAGCGGTTAGCCTGGTGTGCTGTCCGGAGGGCTATGGAGAACCGCTGCCACATGTGAGTCTGGACCCTCCCCCTACCTCCCCTCCATCCAGAGATACTTGCTACTGGAATCTGRGGGGACCTTCTATTGATGGACTTACTGACTAGGTGTTTCACTGAATGATCTATCTTCAGAGAACGACAACCCTAAGAGATACAAGAGAGACAGTATCTGATGCTATTGGCAATGTTACTGTACAGGTGGAGGGTAGTTTAGGTTAGTATGTATTTGTATTTTGTATATATTTGAATTTTGTATATATTTGTGTTTTGTATATATTTGTATTTTGTATATATTTGTGCTTTGTATATATTTGTATTTTGTATATATTTGTATTTTGTATATATGTATTTGTATTTAGTATATATTTGTATTTTGTATATATTTGTATTTTGGAAATATTTGTATTTTGGATATATTTGTGTTTTGTATGTGTCACGCCCTGACCTTAGATCCTTTTTATGTCTCTATTTTGGTTGGTCAGGGCGTGAGTTGGGGTGGGCATTCTATGTTTTGTGTTCTATGTTTTCTTTTCTGTGTGTTTGGCCAGGTGTGGTTCTCAATCAGAGGCAGCTGTCTTTCGTTGTCTCTGATTGAGAACCATACTTAGGTAGCCTTTTCCCACCTGTGTTTTGTGGGTAGTTGTTTTCTGTTTTGTGTTGCTGCACCTTACAGGACTGTTTCGATTTTCGTTTCACTCTCTTTGTTATTTTGTTTAGTGTTTCTGTTCTAATAAAATTAACATGAACACTTACCACGCTGCACTTTGGTCCGATGACTACTCTTCATCCGAAGACGAATATCGTTACAGTATGTATTTGTATTTTGTATATATTTGTGCTTTGTATATATTTGTATTTGTATATACAGTGGGGCAAAAAAGTATTTAGTCATTTTCTGTAAGTCTTCACAAGGTTTTCACACACTGTTGCTGGTATTTTGGCCCATTTCTCTATGCAGATCTCCTCTAGAGCAGTGATGTTTTGAGGCTGTTGCTGGGCAACACGGACTTTCAACTCCCTCCAAAGATTTTCTATGGGGTTGAGATCTGGAGACTGGCTAGGCCACTCCAGGACCTTGAAATGCTTCTTACGAAGCCACTCCTTCGT
>NW_019942566.1:101108-106833 GCF_002910315.2 Salvelinus sp. IW2-2015 | reverse complement strand
TGCCGGCGGTGTGTTTGGGATCATTGTCATGCTGAAAGACCCAGCCACGTTTCATCTTCAAAGCCCTTGCTGATGGAAGGAGGTTTTCACTCAAAATCTCACGTAACATGCCCCATTCATTCTTTCCTTTACACGATCAGTCGTCCTGGTCCCTTGCAGAAAAACACCCCAAAGCATGATGTCCACCCCATGCTTCACAGTAGGTATGGTGTTCTTGGATGCAACTCAGCATTCTTTGTCCTCCAAACACGACGAGTTTTGGAGGACAAAGTTATATTCCGGTTTCATCTGACCATAGACATTCTCCCAATCTTCTTTCTGGATCATCCAAATGCTCTCTTAGCAAACTCAGACGGGCCTGGACATGTACTGCTTAAGCAGGGGGACACGTTCCTTGGTCTGTGAGAGCCAGAAATCTTGCTTGTTTGTAGGTGACCAAATACTTATTTTCCACCATAATTTGCAAATAAATTCATAAAAAATCCTACAATGTGATTTTCTGGATTTTCTTTTCTCATTTGGTCTGTCATAGTTGAAGTGTACCTATGATAAAAAATTACAGGCCTCTCTCATCTTTTTTAGTGGGAGAACTTGCACATTTGGTGGCTGACTAAATACTTTTTTGCCCCACTGTATGTATTTGTATTTTGGATATATTTGTGTTGGTCACAATTATCTGAACTTCCGTGACCTGCTTGGGCTGGCCGACTGGAGAGTGGAGACAGAGCTCGTCCTGAATTAAGTTCGCTGTCGCCTGGGGCACATGCATTCAACACCTATTCCACTTACTCTGACCAAGGAGCACTAAACATGAGTGTAGTGATATCAGTAGGCTGGTTTCGTAACACTAGGGGCTCTATTCAATCCATATCACGGAAGTTCAGCGTTACAGCGGGATTTTGGTTTAAGTGCAATGTTCCCATGTTAGCTGGCCCTGCATTCACGGTAAACGTTGCACATGTCAGCTCAATCAGAAATGACCTTAACATTTCTATCGCGCAATCTGTAACTCTTCAGCCATATAGGTTTCATATAGAGCCCAGCGATACAGGTTTCATATAGAGCCCAGCGATACAGGTTTCAGATAGAGCCCAGCGATACAGGTTTCATATACTGTAGAGCCCAGCGATACAGGTTTCATATACTGTAGAGCCCAGCGATACAGGTTTCATATTCATTCATTGAATGAATCTTCAGAGAACCATGGTCCTAAGAGATATTTGCTGGTACTAGCAGTGGAACAAAAAGGGATCATAAACTGATAATGATTCCGATACACCCATAGGAATGTGAAATGGAACGGCATTCTTCAGTCTATTGTATTGATCTCAGTAGCATACCACTGCCTTGCAGTCGAGGTTAGCTCTGGGTAAAACACACTGACTGGATATCCTGATCTTAGACTGGTGAGTCTATTGTGATAATGACATATGAGGACGTTGGTCTTCTTTGGCCCCACATGGTGGATTGTCTCAGTCTGACAGCTTAGTCTGACAGCAGAAGCCTCACCAGAGCCTCCCCACTACCATATCCCTCACCAGAACCTCTCCACTGCCATAGCCCTCACCAGAGCCTCTCCACTACCATATCCCTCACCAGAGCCTCTCCACTACCATATCCCTCACCAGAGCCTCTCCACTACCATATCCCTCACCAGAGCCTCTCTACTGCCATAGCCCTCACCAGAGCCTCTCCACAACACAGTCTTATCAGAGTATTCCAAATATGTGTGACTGTGCTTGTGTCGTGTTTGGAGGACAAGAATGCTGAGTTGCATCCAAGAACACCATACCTACTGTGAAGCATGGGGTGGAAACATCATGCTTGGGGCTGTTTTTCTGCAAAGGGACCAGGACGACTGATCCGTGTAAAGGAAAGAATAGATGGGGCATGTATCGTGAGATTTTGAGTGAAAACCTCCTTCCATCAGCAAGGGCATGAAGATGAAACGTGCTGGGTCTTTCAGCATGACAATGATCCCAAACCACCCCCGGGCAACGAAGAGTGGCTTCGTAGAAACATTTCAAGTCCTGGAGTGGCCTAGCCAGTCTCCAGATCTCAACCCATAGAAAATCTTTGGAGGAGTTGAAAGTCGTGTTGCCCAGCAACAGCCTCAAAACATCACTGCTCTAGAGGAGATCTGCATGGAGAAATGGGCAAATACCAGCAACAGTGTGTGAAAACCTTGTGAAGACTTACAGAAAAGACTAAATACTTTTTTGCCCACTGTATACAAATACAAATATATACAAAGCACAAATATATACAAAATACAAATACATACTGTAACGATATTCGTCTCGGATGAAGAGTAGTCATCGACCAAAGTGCAGCGTGGTAATGTTCATGTTAATTTTATAGAACAGAAACACTAACAAATAACAAGAGAGTGAAACGAAAATCGAAACAGTCCTGTAAGGTGCAGCAACACAAAACAGAAAACACTACCCACAAAACACAGTGGGAAAAGCACTAGTATGGTTCTCAATCAGAGACAACGAAAGACAGCTGCCTCTGATTGAGAACACACCTGGCCAAACACACAGAAAAGAAACATAGAACACAAAACATAGAATGCCCACCCCAACTCACGCCTGACCAACCAAATAGACAATAAAAGGATCTAAGGTCAGGGCGTGACACATACAAAACACAATATATCCAAAATACAATATTTCCAAAATACAAATATATACAAATACAATACATACAAATACAATATATACAAAATACAAAATATACAAAACACAAATATATACAAAATTCAATATATACAAAATTCAAATACATACTAACTAAACTACCCTCCACTGTACAGTAACTGCCAATAGCATCAGATACTGTCTCTCTGATCATCTAGGGTGCGTTTCTCTGAGATAGGTCATTCAGTGAACACCTAGTCATTTAAGTCCATCAATAGAATCCCCCAGATTCCAGTAGCAGTATCTCTGGATGGAGGGAGGTAGGGTGGAGAGGTTCCAGACGCAATAGTGCAGCGGTTCTCCATACCCTCCGGAACAGCACACCAGGCTATCCGCTAGGCTACATATGTGTACGCACTTAACCCAACACATAGCAAGTTCGTTAAAATGTCGGATCTCTTGGGCACTCAGACAGGCTATGGGTGTTGGGTGACAGTCGCGGGACCGTGTTCCAATTTGCCTATAACTATGGAGGTAACTGCGTAAATTAATGTCAGTGCATATCCCTGTGAGAGTGATGATATACTTGGATCCTTTTTTTAAATTTTTTATCTCAGACTGTCCGTGTACATGGTCTCTGATTTTGTGTGCAACAAAGTTGCAGTCATTCATCACTTGGCTTTATATAGTATAATCGACAATAGGATTTGAGACTGTATTTTGTGAGGTTACTCTTGTAGAACGGCTTCAGGAATGGATGAATTTCCACTGGTTGTGTGTTGATGTGCCTCTGTCTCTGATTACCAAGCACTGGGACACTCATTTTATAGAATAAAAAATAACCACAATCTGGTAGTTTACTGGTTAATTCGCGTTTCCAGTAGTATCCTACCTATCGCAACCTTAGATGAGACACAGCAAAACAAAGCAATTTGCCATCCTAATGACAATGCATCGACAGGTGACCACAGTCCTGCAATTCAACTGTCAGATTCAGATCATGTTGCAACTGGGTGAACTATCATATGAATCCAAGCCTCATGCGAGAAGGGCAGTATGTGTAGAGAGTTCCGGTGGAGTGCTGATTTAGGATCGGTATTAACTTTAAGATCACAATCACTATAGTAACAAGAGGGAGATCTGATATGGATCGACTCAGACGCTTGATATGGTCCCTCACAGTAAAGTCTGTTCCAGGTTCCACGACCAGTGGCGGTCCGTACAGTAGTTGCGTCCAGTTCAACAAGAACAGATGGCGTCCCTCACATAGGTCTGCCGGATTCCAAGACCAGGTGTGCGTCCTCACAGTAGGGTCTGGTCCAGGTTCCACAAGAACCAGTGGCGGTCCTTCACAGTTAGTGATCTGTCCCAGGTTCCACAGACCAGGTTGAGCGGTCCTGCACAGTAGGTCTGTCCAGGTTCCACAGAGCCAGGTGGCGTCCTCACATAGACTGATCCAGTTCCACAACCAGAGTGGCGGTCCTCACGTAGGCTTCCAGGCCCCAGAAGGCTCGCACTGATAGGGGCGTCTCCTGGAGGGAGTTGACCGCGTCTCGCACCTGGACCCGATGGGGAGGACACCCAGTCAGGATACCGCAGGCCGGCGTGCTCGTGTGGTTAAAAGGTGTTTCCCGTCTTTGTCTGACTGGCTTGTCCCACATTGACCCCGGTGAAGGAGGGAGGAGCGGGCAGGCGCAGACAGGGAAGTCGAAATGCCTACATATCATTGATTTTGCATTATCAAAACATGGCAACCTGAACATAACGCAATGTTAGACCTGCACTGAACTAGTCTGCTTAATTTATTCCATGTTGGTTTCAACGTAATTATGAATGACGTTGAAAACAACATTGATCAACCAGGTGCTGTGCCCAGTCGACGTACGTAGTGTGGTGTGTCCACGTCAAACAGGCTTGTTACCCATATACGGCACTTGAGCTGGTTTTCCCATTGACTTCCTGTATCCTTCCTGTTATTGCAGCGCACCAGGCTTTTCCAGTGGTTCTAGCCATCACAAGGAAATGCCAGTCGCCCATGAACACTGCAGCTTGAACTCCGGCAAGACAGAAAACATAGGCAGGAAGAAATACTAAAAAATATTGAACCTTGTTTACAATCATATTGAGCCCTACATTTCTCCAGAGTGTCTGATTCTCTTGCATTCATTTACGCTGCCTAATAGCAGGAGTAATGTATCAGTTGAGGTAAAATCGAAGATTTACGATACGACTAGGTTGAGTCATTACAAACTAGTTTTTCAACCACTCACAAATTTCTTGTTAACAAACATTATAGTTTTGGCAAGTCGTTAGACATCTACTTTGTGCATGTACACAAGTCATTTTCAACAATTGTTACAGTACAAGATTATTTCACTTAGTTAATTCCTGCATCCACATCTTCCAGTGGGTCGAAGAGTTCATACCAAGTTAGGACTGTGCCTTTGTAAAGCTCTGGAAAATTCAAAAAATTATTCGTCATGACTTAAAGCTTCTGATAGAGACTAAATGACATCAATTGAGTCCAATTGGAGGCCTGATACCTGTAGATTTATTTAAGGCCTACCTTTCAAACTCCAGGCCTCTCTTGCTTAACAGTCATGGAAAAAAAGATCTAGCACAGAGACCATCAGAAACCATAATTGTAAGACCACCACAAAGTTGCGTTCATTCTGTGGCGAGCCAATTTCCAAACTGCCTGACAACGGTACCACATCATCCTCGTATAAACCAATTAGTACGCAAGTTTAAACTACCAATGGACCACGCCAGTTCCGTCCAGCTCAGGAAGAGAGTTTCGTCTCCTAAGAGATGAAAACGTACTTTGTGTGCCGAAAAGTGACCAAAATCAATCCCAGAAACAACCAGCAAAGGACTTGTGAATCGGAGGAAACAGTACAAACTATCTTTACCACCGTAAAACGAGTCCTATATTGAATCAACCGTGAAATACGCTCCCAGCAAGGAAGAAGCCATGCTGCCAAAACCACCATAAAAATGCCAGGATACGTTGCAACTGCACATGGGACGTAAATGTTATTTTGGAGAAATTCTCTGGGTTGATGTACTTTTTGAAAACAAAA
>NW_019942566.1:97922-101083 GCF_002910315.2 Salvelinus sp. IW2-2015 | reverse complement strand
GTTATCTAAGATTGTTTTATTTAGTATTATTTTTGTATGTAATTAAGGCTACTGCAATCTGTGTTTACATTTCCCCATAGATAGACAGTAGAACATTTTGGGGGGAATGTATGAGTCCTTGAGTCCTGTCAGTCACRGAAAGAGTTAAATTAGCATAAATGTACAGTAGCCTACAGCATGCACTTGGACACTTACATATGCTGCCTTCAGAATGTATCCACACGACTTGACTTTTTCCACATTTTGTTGTGTTACAGACTGAATATAAAATGGATAAAATGTTGATTTTGTGTCACTGGTCTMCACGCAATATTGTAAAAGTGGAATTATGTTTTTCAAAAAACTAAAAGCTGAAATGTCTTGAGTCAATAAGTATTCAACCCCTTTGTTATAGAGGACCTAAATACATTCAGTTGTACAAATGTGCTTAGTTTATTTTATTTTTATTTCACCTTTATTTAACCAGGTAGGCCAGTTGAGAACAAGTTCTCATTTACAACTGCGACCTGGCTTAACAAGTCACATAAGTTGCATGGACTCCGTGTGCAATAATAGTGGTTAACTAATGATTTTTAAATGACTACCTCCTCTGTACCTGACACTTACAATTATCTGTAAGCTCCTTCAGTCAAGATAATAATGTGCTAATACAAAGACCAGGGAAGTTTTCCAATGCCTTGCAAAGAAGGGAACCTATCGTTATATTAGGTAAAAAAAAAAAAAGGCAGACATTGAATATCCCTTTGAGCATGGTGAAGTTATTAATGACACTTTGGATGGTGTATCAATCCACCCAGTCACTACAAAGATACAGGCATCCTTCCTAACTCAGTTGCTGGAGAGGAAGGAAACCGCTCAGGGATTTCACCATGAAGCCAATGGTGACTTTAGAACAGTGAGAGTTTAATGGCTGTGATAGGAGAAAACTGAGGATGGATCAACAACATTGTACATATAGTTACTCCACAATAACAACCTAAATAACAGAGTAAAAAGAAGGAAGCCTGTACAGAATACCAATATTCCAAAACATGTATCCTGTTTGTAATAAGGCACTGAAGTAAAACTGCTAAGAAATATGACAAAGAAATACATTTTATGTCCTGAATACAAAGCGTTATGTATGGGGCTAATCCAACACAACACGTCAGTGAGCATGGTGATGGCTGCATCATGTTATGGATATGCTTGTCATTGGCAATAAATGGAATAGAGCTAAGCACAGGCAGAATACTAGAGGAAAGCCTGGATCAGTCTGCTTTCCAACAGACACTGGGAGACAAATACACCTTTCAACAGAACAATAACCTAAAACACAGAGCCAAATATACACTGGAGATGCTTACCAAGACAACATTGAATGTTCCTGAGGGGCCTAGTTACAGTTTTGACTGAAATCGGCTTGAACATCTATGGCAAGACATGAACATTTCTGTCTAGCAAWGATCAACAACCAACTTGACAGAGCTTGAATAACTTAAAAAGAATAATGTGCAAATAGTGTACAATCCATGTGTGCACAGCTCCTAGAGACTTACCCAGAATGACACACAGCTGTAATCACTGCCGAAGGTGATTCTAATTGACTCAGAGGTGTGAATATTTTAGACTATTTTGAATATTTTTGACTCAGAGGTGTGAATATTTACAGTACCAGTTTGGACACACCTACTCATTCAAGGGTTTTTATTTATTTTTACTATTTTCCAGTGTGCAAACCCGTCATCAAGGCAAATGGTGGCTACTTTGAAGGATCTCAAATATAAAATATATTTAAATTTGTTTAACACTTTTTTGGTTACTACATGATCCATATGTGTTATTTCATAGTTTTTATGTCTTCACTATTATTCTACAATGTAGAAAATRGTAAAACAAAAGAAAAACCTTTGAATGAGTATGTGTGCACAAAGTTTTGCCTGGTGCTGCAAGTGACTGTGTTTTAATGTTGTCTAGGGGTGGCACTTAACTGTGTCTAATGAGGGCTATGGTAGTGGAGTGGGCTATGGTTGGTGAGGCTATGGTATGGTGAGGACTATGGTAGTGGTGAGGCTTGGTAGTGATGAGGGCTATGGTAGTGGGAGGGCTATGGTAGTGGTGAGGCTATGGTAGTTGATGAGGGCTATGGTAGTGGTGAGGGCCTATGGTAGTGGTGAGGGCTATGGTAGTGGTGAGGCTATGGTAGTGGTGGGATATGGTAGAGTGGAGTGGCTATGTAGTGGTGAGGGCTATGGTAGGGTGAGGGTGTAGTGATGAGGGCTATGGTAGTGGTGAGGGTATGGTAGTGATGGAGGGTATGGTAGTGGTGAGGGCTATGGTAGTGATGAGGGCTATGGTAGTGGTGAGGGTATGGTAGTGGTGAGGGCTATGGTAGTGATGAGGGCTATGGTAGTGGGAGGGCTATGGTAGTGGTGAGGGCTATGGTAGTGTGAGGTATGTAGTGATGAGGTATGGTAGTGGTGAGGGTATTGGTAGTGGTGAGGGCTATGGTAGTGGTGAGGGCTATGGTAGTGAGTGAGGGCTATGGTGAGTGATGAGTTGAGTGGTGAGGGCTAATGGTAGTGGAGAGGCTGTGGTGAAGGTTATGTGTTGTGGGTATTGTTCTCTGTTTCAGTGCCTGATGATAACGAGTGGAAATATGGGCGGCAGGCCGGGAGAATCATTACCAGATGACACGGGGTGGGAAAGAACCGATATGTTGTGTGTGTTGTGTGTGTGTTGTGTGCGTGCGTGCATGCGTGGGTGGAGGACGGTAGCTAGCTACCAAGACACTCCAAACATACTACATGCGACAAGACAATTACAGTTCAATCCTGCAATTACTCCATCAGAAAGACATACATGCTATAAGATATAACAGTACGTAAACAAGAACACCAACTGATGAATACTTGAGATAGAAGCTCATAGAGAACCACAGATCCAGGATCATATTATCCTCCCCCAATCCAGATCCAGGGGGAGGGGTGCTCTACAACAATGACAAAAATTACAAAAAGGGCTTCACCAACAAAAACATACAAAAGGACTAATAATTTGAGGCAGAGAGGAGTCACGTTTTTCTTGGTAAGCCTTTTAGTAACTTCCATAGTGATTGTGAGGGCAGTGGCCCACAGGGAGAAGTAAAATGGCCAATAAGGCTTTTAAAATAGACGAGGGGA
>NW_019942566.1:47524-97897 GCF_002910315.2 Salvelinus sp. IW2-2015 | reverse complement strand
TACCCACCCACAACTAGAGACCTTTAAAACACAGTCTAGTACCCACCCTCATAACTAGAGGACCTTTAAACACAGTCTCAGTACACTACAAACTAGAGCACCTTTAAACCAGTTATACCACCTACAACTAGAGGACCTTTAAACACAGTCTAGTACCACCCATACAACTAGAGGACCTTTAAACACAGTCTAGGTACCACCCTACAACGCTAGAGCACACTGTTAGAACACAGTCTTTCCCACCCTACAACAGAGGACCTTTAAACAAGTCTAGTACCCACCTTCACTAGAGACCGATTTAAACACAGTCTAGTACCACCCTACAACTAGAGCACCTATTAAACCACGACTAATCCAACCTGCAACAGAGACCTTTAACACAGTCTAGTACCCACCCTACAACTAGAGGACCTTTAAACAACAGTCGAGTACCCGCCCTACAACTAGAGCACCTTTAAACACAGTCAGTAACCCACCCTGCAACAGAGGACCGTAAACACAGTCTGACGACCACCGAGAGGATCTTAAAGACAGTCTAGTACCACCTGAACCCACTCTACAACTAAGGACCTTAGACTGTCTATACCACCCTACAACTAGAGCACCTTTAAACATAGTCTAGTACCCACCCACAACTAGAGCACTTTAAAACACGTCTAGTACCCACCCTACAACTAGAGGACTTTAAAACCAGTCTAGTACCCACCTAAACTAGATGACCTTTAAACAGGCTAGTACCCACCCACAACTAGAGGACCTTAACACAGTCTAGTACCCACCCTAGAGGACCTTTAGACACGTTAAACACAGTCTAGTACCCACCGAAGGGATCTTTAAAGACGTCGAGTACCCACCCTAGAACCCACCCTACAACTAGGACCTTTAGGACTGTCTAGTACCACCCTACACTACGAGCACCTTTAAACATAGTCTAGTACCCACCCTACAACTAGAGCACCTTTAAACACAGTTACTCTAACCACCCTACAACTAGAGACCTTTAAACACAGTCTAGTACCCACCTACAACTAGATGACCTTTGAAAACAGGCTAGTACCCACCTACAACTAGAGACCTTTAAACACAGCTAGGAACCCACCCTACAACTAGAGGTCTTAAACACAGGTCTAGTACCCACCCTACAACAGAGGACCTTTAAACACAGTCTAGTACCACCTTGCAACTAGGGACCGTTAAAACACAGTCTATACCCACCCTAACATCTAGAGCACCTTCAAACACCGTCTATACCACCCTACAACTAGAAACCTTTAAAACACAGTCTAGTACACCTACAACTAGAGGACCTTTAACCACAGTCTAGTACCCACCCTAGAGGACCTTTACACTACCATAGCCCTCACCACTACCATAGCCCTCACCACTACCATAGCCCTCATCTTTATGTTCAAACACTCCCTCCATCTTATGCCAATATCAGTTATTTTTAAGGCTTTCTGCAAGGTGTTCTATATCTTAAATATCATAGGAATATATTTTTCTGACTCAAATAGCATTCCCTTGACGTTGCTCTGATGTCCAAAAGCTTTCAGGTCAAAATGTTAGGATATAAAACTTTTAAGTTGCCTATATTTAAAATTCAAAAGGCACTTGCACATCTGAGCTATCTATCTTTGTTGCAGGTGCATGGTAACAGTTGAATAACATGAGAAAAATGTGAAACCTGCACACTGCTCTTTATTAAGCTTTACATATTGGCCTCAATACCTTCATCGGAGCTTTTGTGAGTGTTTATAATTTACACCCTTATGTAGACATTGCATTGAACGGATGTGGGTGGACTAGCAAGAGCAGTGATACTAGCAAGAGCAGTGATACAGTACTAGCAAGAGCAGTGATACAGTACTAGCAAGAGCAGTGATACAGTACTAGCAAGAGCAGTGATACTAGCAAGAGCAGTGATGCAGTACTAGCAAGAGCAGTGATACTATCAAGAGCAGTGTGCGGGTTTCACATTTTTCTCATGTTATTCAACTGTTACCATGCACCTGCAACAAAGATAGCTCAGATGTGCGAGTGCCTTTTCTGGTGAAGTCCTATTACTACGTCCTTTATGGTTTCTATGCCTTTAGTTTTCCATGTGGGCCAATTTATTAGTGAATTCTGAAAAGCTATTCAAGGATTGTTCCATAGGGATGTGTTTTTAGGGAGTAATATTGGTTCTTGTAGATTCCGTTACATTTTCTTCCATGTTGTTATAATGTTCTTAACTATGAATTTGTTAATGTTCTTAGCTCCATCCTTTGAAAACAAACACGTGAAAGACTGTAGATGAACATACTTACTTGGGGGCTCCCAAGTGGCGCAGTGGTCTAAGACACTACATCTCAGTGCTGGAGGTGTCACTATAGACAACCTGGTTTGAATCCAGACTGTATCACAACTGGCTGTGATTGGGAGTCCCATAGGGCGGCGCACAATTGGCCCAGCGTCGTCTGAGTTTAGGCGAGTGTAGTGCATCATTGTAAATAAACATTTGTTCTTAATTGACTTRCCAAGTWAAAAAAATACACATCTTCAATATGTAGCCTATCCATTGTTCCTCTAGTTGATACAATTCCACATCTGAAAGGTTAAAACCACCCTCAGATTTAGGGACATGTAAAACTTTCCAATTTATTCTGTTATGTTCAAGTATACTTTTTTAATATACAGTGGGGAGAACAAGTATTTGATACACTGCCGATTTTGCAGGTTTTCCTACTTACAAAGCATGTAGAGGTCTGTAATTTTTATCATAGGTACACTTCAACTGTGAGAGACGGAATCTAAAACAAAATCAGAAAATCACATTGTATGATTTTTAAGTATTCTTTATGCATTTATTGCAATGACATAAGTATTTGATCACCTACCAACCCAGTAAGAATTCCGTCTCTCACAGACCTGTTAGTTTTTTCTTTAAGAACCCTTCTGTTCTCCATCATTACCTGTATTAACTGCACCTGTTTGAACTCGTTACCTGTATAAAAGACACCTTCCACAACTCAATCAAACAGACTCCAACCTCTCCACAATGGCCAAGACCAGAGAGCTGTGAAGACATCAGGGATAAAATTGTAGACCTGCACAAGGCTGGGATGGGCTACAGACCAATGGCAAGCAGCTTGGGAGAAGGCAACACAATGTTGGCGCAATATTAAAAATGGAAGAAGTTCAAGATGACGGTAAATCACCCCTCGGTCTGGCTCCATGCCAAGATCTACCCGTGGGCATCAATTGATCATTAGGAAGGTGAGGATGCCCAAAACTAACGCAGGACTTGGTAAATGACTGAAGAAGCTGGACCAACAGTCTCAATGAAAACCATGATAACACACTACCGTGTCATGATAACATCCGCAGCGCACGAATCCCCCTGTCAGCCACGCAAGTCCAGGCCGTCGAAGTTCCAAATGACATCTGGATGATCCAGAAAGGAAGGGAGAAGGTCATTGGTCTGATGAGCACAAAAAATAAGCTGTTGATCTAAACTCACTCGCCGTGTTTTGGAGGAAGAAGAAGGATGAGCACAACGCCCAAGAACACATCCCAACCTAAGCTGGGGTGGAAACATCATTCTTTGGGATGCTTTTCTGCAAAGGGGACAGGACGACTGCACGTATTGAGGGAGGATGGAGGGCCATGTATCGCGAGATTTGGCCAAAACCTCTTTCCCTCATAGAGCATTGAAGATGGGTCGTGACTGGGTCTTCCAGCATAACAACGACCCGAAACAACACAGCCAGGGAACTAAGGAGTGGCTCTCGTAAGAAGCATCTCAATGGTCCTGGAGTGGCCTAGCAGTTCCAGACCTGAACCTCAATAGAAAATCTTCGGAGGGAGCTGAATCGTATTCCCAGCGACAGCCCCGAAACCTGAAGGATCTGGAGAAGGTCTGTATGGAGGAGTGGGCCAATCCCTGCTGCAGTGTGTGCAAACCTGGTCAAGAACTACAGGAAACGTATGATCTCTGTAATTGCAAAACAAAGGTTTCTGTACCAAATTATTAAGTTTCTTCTTTCTGAAGTATCAAAATACTTATGTCATGCAATAAAATGCAAATTATACTTAAAATACATACAATGTGATTTTCTGGATTTTGTTTTAGAGTCGTCCTCTCACAGTTGAAGTGTACCTATGATAAAAAATTACGGACCTCTACATGCTTTGTAAGTAGGAAAACCTGCAAAATCAGCAGTGTATCAAATACTTGTTCTCCCCACTGTATGTCTTCAGTAGGGTATTACCAAAAATAAATATACAAACTTTGGGAGCCATGCCATTGTCGTGTCTTTGGCTATGCCGGATTAAGTGATATGACATGCTATTCTATAAAATCCTTTCTTACCTATTCTATAAAATCCTAATATTACCTGATTGAGCTATTCATGTTAATGTAATTAACTAGAAAGTCGTGGCACCACAAAATAATATTTATAGAGCAGTTATCTTCCAAATAAACTCTTAAAGACCTAGTAATATTTTACATCAATAGCAGTCAATATTAATCGTCACCTTATTTCAGTCTCATCTGAAAGTTGTAAATTCTTGGTTATCTTCACAAACCCTGGCTAACAAATTGAAACAGCAATACAAAATTGGGTTTAATTATTTATTTACTAAATACCTAACTAATCACACAGAATTACACATACACAGAATGAATCATATTGATTACAAATTACGTCATAAAGGAAAACGTCCCTAGCGGAAGGGAACAGATATGACAGCTGGTTACACAAARAAAAGGGGGTTGGGTTTGAGTGAAAGAGAGGGAAGACTGAGTAACAAAGGGAGAAGCTGTGCCATCGTAAAGACAGAATCTTATGCATTCTAAATTACCGCCCATTTGGAAAAGGAAAATGCAAAAAATATTTACTCTGAACTGCGCTTCAATAGGTTGATGGTAGATGGAACGCCATGTTGCCCAACAGAGTCCTTTGAAGAGTGTCTCTGGTGGTGAACGGGAAACGTTGTAGTGTCGTCGTTGTGTTGTAGACGGGATACTCTGTCCGTCCTTTCCTAGCCCATGTTTACAGCGGCCGCTGCTAACTCAACGGCTAGGAGGTATCACTTCTGTAGCGAATAAGAGTTCAAAGTTCATACCATTCGCAACCAAAGCTCACGCTGACGTTGGCTTCGTCTCTAGTTATTATCTGAACCTTTCTGACATCGACTGTAATCTTAATGTACCCGGAACAGAGGTTACATTTTCTCAAGGCTCTTATAGTGAGGAGAAGGGTGTGTTCATAGTTTATAACCCATGTCTCTTCACAGGGCGGGCCACTATTGAGCAGAGCCCAACCTTATGAAAACCCAAATCTCTATTTGGAAGCTAAAATTACATTTAATCGTTTCACCAATCATTTTATATTTAAACATTTGAATTCACAACAATTCCATGTGAATCTGATAACTATAATGTGTAGACTTCCCAGATACAGTTTAGGTCTCTGTCATCGGTAATAATGTCTCAGATGACAACCGAACTGACATCATATTCATTAGTACCAACGCATATTTTCAACTGGTTCTATTACCGAAATATGGTTCCTTCCCTCCACTTGTTTGATGCCCAGACTCTCTGTTTAACAAAGGCTATTCAAGAGTCCCTCGTAGAGTCAAGAGAGAGGGAAGGAGAAAGTATTATGGGGGGGGGTCATAACCTTACCCACAGGCCAACGTCATGACACCATTCTACTTGTAAGATTTATGGGAGATTATTCCATTTAATGAAATCTGTTTTCATGGTTGTAGACGGCGGCGCCCTAAACATGAGTCAGCACGGCTGCGGTTAAAGAAAAGCAGAACAGTGTTCTCAGCAGGACTGAGATGAACGGATTGCAGCTCTCCAGGAAAGGACTCTCTGCCACAGGGCCAGAAAGAAAACCTCGCTGCCGTGACACTCTGTTACTGAAACACAGTGGTGAAGGGGATGGAAGGGGAGGTCAGACGCAGAAAAGCAGCTAGCTACATAACAGGATGGAAAGGTATGGGCAATAAAAGGCAAAAAAAGAGTAAGAATTAAAGGAATGTCTTGAATTGCTGAGAAAAATGTTTAATCCATTTCATATAATAAATTACTCCTAGATTTCATTTATAAAATGTTTAACAAACATTGGAAATAGTCAAACGCCACTGTATTGTTAGAGTGCTATTGCAAATCTCTGATATTCAATTCTTTTTAATCAATATTAATTCAGGCAAAAACACAACAAAAACAAGCAGCCACATTTCCTAATTTAGTTTACTGTAGGTTTTAAAGACAGCATGCTCTAACAAAATGGTTTAGAATGCACCATGGTTTACTGTAACATAGGTAGCAGACAGGGCATACAATACACAAGCAGTCATCATCAAGGCCATCATATTAACACATCAAAACATCTTCACATGTCTAATTATTCATATAAACTCAGCAAAAAAAGAAATGTCTCTTTTCAGGACCCTGTCTTTCAAAGATAATTCGTAAAAAAATCAAATAACTTCACAGTCATCTCATTGTAACGGGTTTAAACACTGTTTCCCATGCTTGTTCATCAATAACCATAAACAATTAATGAACATGCACCGTGGAACGGTCGTTAAACACTAACAGTTTACAGACGGTAGGCAATTAAGGTCACAGTTATGAAAACTTAGACACTAAAGAGGCCTTTCCGCTGACTCTGAAAATACACAAAGAAAGATGCCCAGGGTCTCTGCTCATTTGCGTGAATGTGCAGGCATGCTGCAAGGAGCATGAGACTGCAGATGTGCCAGGGCAATAAATTCAATGTCCGTACTGTGAGACGCCTAAGACAGCGCTACAAGAGACAGGTCGTACAGCTGATCGTCCTCGCAGTGGCAGACCAATGTAACAACACCTGCACAGGATCGTACATCCGAACATCACAACTACAGGACAGTACAGATGTCAACAACAACTGCCCGAGTTACACCAGGAACACACAATCCCTCCATCAGTGCTCAGACTCCGCAACAGGCTGAGAGAGGCGGAATGATGCTGTAGCCTGTTGTAAGGCAGGTCCTCACCAGACATCACCACAACAACGTCGAATATGGCACAAACCCACCGTCGCTGGACCAGACAGGACTGGCAAAAGTGCTCTTCACTGACGAGTCGCGGTTTGTCTCACCAGGTGATGGTCGGATTCGCATTATCGTCGAAGGAATGAGCATTACACCAAGGCCTGTACTTTGGAGCAGGATCGATTTGGATGGAGGGTCCATCATGTCAGACGGTGTGCCACAGCATCATCGGACTGAGCTTGTTTCATTGCAGGCAATATCAACGCTGAGCGTTACAGGGAAGACATCCTCCTCCCCTATGTGGTACCCTTCCTGCAGGCTCATCCTGACATGACCCTCACACCTGACACCTGCCAGCAATGACAATCCACAGTCTCCATACAGCTACTGACTTTCTGCATACCTGCCAAGACAGAATGTCAGTGTTCTGCCATGGCCACGAAAGAGCCCTGAGCACTCAGGGACCTGTTGACAGTCGGGTGAGGCTAGGGGCCATCCCCCCCAAAATGTCCGGGAACTTCAGGTGCCTTGTGGAAGACAGTGGGTAACATCTCACAGCAAGAACTGGCAAATCTGGGCAGTCCATGAGGAGATGAACTGCAGTACTTAATGCAGCTGGTGGCCACATCAGATACGTGACTTACTTTTGATTTTGACCCCCCCCCCCACTTTGTCAGTCGACACATTATTCCATTTTTGTTAGTCACATGTCTGTGGAACTTGTTCAGTTTATGTCTCAGTTGTTGAATCTTGTTATGTACAAATATTTACACGTTAAGTTTGCTGAAAATAAATGCAGTTGACAGTGAGAGGACCTTTCTTTTTTTGATAAGTTTAGATCAACTGATTGCACTCTGTGAAATGTAAGCAAAAGGTTTGTGTGTGTTGTCAACACTCTCAGACACACATGGGAAGCGGGTAGCCTGATAGTACAGCACTGGAGAGGCCTTTAGGATGCAGGCTTGGTCAGGGTACACTGAGAGGGTACCAGAAGTCAAGTTCACTACTGACGGTCAGTAAGAGGAGACAGGGTTAGTTCCAGAACTGTCAGAACAGGGGTTAGTCCAATAATAACAAGTGAAAGTGTTTTAAATCCATTTTATTATGCTGTGTTCAGCGATGGTAGTTGTGACAGTTGGTAGATCTTATCAGTTATCCACATGTCCACTTGACTGGTAAACTTGACTGTACTGTCAGAACCTTCCCCTCTGATTCAGTTTGTAACAAATCCGCCTTGACAACATGATAGGATCAAATAATAGCGATGAGGGAAAATATTGATCATCAACCCTTAAAAATCAGGTCCTTTTTTAATGAAAAACAAACAAATCTAAAAAACAAACATATACAGGAGTGAATCAATAATGTAGTTAGTAGATAGAATCGTTGTTACCATAATCACGTTCTGACTGAAGCACTTGCAAAGGCTGCTAAATGGAAGCACTGCAGGCACATACAGCACATTCAGAAAGTATTCATACCCCTTGACTTATTCCACATTTTGTTGTTACAGGCTGAATTCAAAATTAATCAAAATATTTTTCTCACTCATCTACACACAAAACCCCATAATGACGAAGTGAAAACATGTTTTTATACATTTTAGCAAATTTATTGAAAATGAAATATAGAAATATCAAATTTACATAAGTATTCACACCCCTTTGCTATGACACTCCAGATTGAGCTCAGGTGCATCCAAATGTCCTTCCATCATCCTTGAGATTTCACTACAACTTGATTGGAGTCCACCTGTGGCCAATCCAATTGTTTGGACATGATTTAGAAAGAAACACTCCTGTCTATATAAGGTCCCACAGTTGACAGAGCATTAACTATACGATCGCTGAGATTGTTTTTAGGCATACAGTAAGCTCCAAAAGTATTGGGATAATGAAATATTTGTGGTTTTGGCTCTGTACTCCAGCACTTTGGATTTGAAATGATACAATGACTATGAGGTTAAAGTGCAGACTGTAATTTGAGGGTATTTTCATCCATATAGGGTGAACCGTTTATAAATTACAGCACTTGTTGTACATGTTCCCCCAATTTTAGTGGACCAAAAGTATTGGGACAAATTCACTTGTGTATTAAATAGTCAAAAGTTTAGTATTTGGTCCCATATTCCTAGCATGCACAAATATCATACCCCCAACACATGCTAACCTCTCACCATTACAATATCAGGGAAGGTAAAACATGTTAGGATGTTTAGAAACATATTCTATTCTTATTTAAAATAAAAGTGACTCCAAAATGACACAACACATTTACCATTATTTTCCAATGGGCACAAGATAATCAAACAACTAAAAAAATAGCAAATGCATCCAGCCAGTTTGTAGAGCTTGATGTAGTCATTGCGTGCTATAAATATGGGACTAAATACTTCACTTTTGACTATTTAATACACATAAGTGAACTTGTCCCAATACTTTTAGTCCCATAAAATGGGGCGGACTATGTACAAAAAGTGATGTAATTTCTAAACGGTTCACCATATGTAGATCAAAATACCTTTAAATTAAACCTGACAGTCTGCACAGAGCCAAAACAACAACAAAAAGCTCACTGCATATCTGGTGAAAGGTATAAAACTATTTCTAGAGTGTTGAAAGTTTCCAAGAGCACAGTGGTCTCCATCATTGGCAAATGGAAAAAATATGGAACTACCCAGACTAGAGCTGACCAAACTGATCAACTGGGCAAGAAGGACCTTGGTCAGACAGCACTGCAGAGTTCAATGGCTGTGATGAGAGACCCTGCCACCAGGACAAGTCTCTACAGCACTTCACCAAGCTGGGCTTTATGGGAGAGTGGCCAGACGGAAGCCACTCCTGAGAAAAAGGCATTTGACAGCACGTGAAAGACAGGTCATAAGGCTGAAGGATGATGTGGTCTGATGATACACATTTATTATTTGGCCTGAATGCAAAGTGCTATGTGTAAAAGAAAACCATCCCTATTGTGAAGCATGGTGGTGGCAGCAGCATCATGCTATGGGGGATGCTTTTCAGTGGCAGGGACTGGGAGACTTAAGGATATACAGGGAACAATGAATGGAGCCAAATACAGGCAAATCATTGAGAACCTGCTTCAGAGTGCAAACAACAGACTGGGGCGAAGATTTACGTACCAACAGGACAATGACCCCAAGCATACAGCCAAAGCAACGATGCAATGGCTTCAGAACAAGTATGTGAAAGTCCTTGAGTGGGCCAGCCAAAGCCCAGACTTGAATCCTATTGAAAATCTTTGGAAAGACTYGAAGATTTCTGCTCACTGCCTTTCCCCATCTAAGTTAACAGAGTTTGAGAATATCTGTAAGGAAGAATGGGAGAAAATCCCCAAATCCAGATGTGCGAAGCTGATACAGACATACCCAAGACGACTCAAAGCTGAAATCGCCGCCAAATGTGCTTCTACAATGTATTGAAACAGGGGTGTGAATACCTATGTAAATTAGATTTTTCTGTATTTCATTTTAAATACATTTGCTAAACTTTCTACAAACATGTTTTCACTGTTATCATGGGGTATTGTGTGTAGATGGGAGAGATGTTTTATTTATTTAATCCATTTTGAATTCAGGCAGTAACACAACAAAATGTGGAATACGTCAAGGGGTATGAATACTTTCTGAAGACACTGTTTTTGTTTGGCACTGGCAGAGGGGCAAACGACAGAGTGAGAACTACATAAAGAGCTGCATTTTATTGAACAACCTAAAGATGCTTAAAATAAGCAGATAACCACTATTGTTATTCAGTTAGAATTCAATTAGACTGAAATCCTGACATTAGATGGCTGCCCATAACCCAAATAATGTATATTGGTAAATCATCTATTAACGGCAACAATAATAAATTATGTGCAATAATCTCAAATTAGGACTCCGACCACATTGTGAGGTCCAATCAGCAACTTCCATTGATAGATAGCTCCTCCCAGGTCGGTTTAATATGACATCACAGCACTTACGATGATACTTTGAAAAATATGAAATGCCTTCAACATCCTGAGATCGTGTGATTTAAAACCATACATGTTAAAAACCAGAAAGAGAGAAATAAAAGTTGGCACTTCAGTGTTAGTCTCAAACAATTTTTGTTTTGTTTCAATGCACATACAAATATTGACTAGTTACAAATACTTAGCTGTTATTGGATTAAATGTTAGTAAGTGTACATAGTCTTTTATGTGATTTCTTATTGCTAAGGAGTGTAATAATAGTGACTATTTAGTGTATACCAGGAAATGAAATAAATTCATTTTGTAATGACTGCCCCAGTTGACACATCAAAAAATACTCACACTGGGCACCAGTCAAACATTTGATTCAACTCAGTCGTACCGTGTCCCTAATCACAGAAATGTGATAATACTCCCATTTTGCTCTCTGGCACACAACGTTATTTAATAAATACTTCATGTATAAAAGACCTAGCCAGCCTCTAAAATGCAATCGTTTTAGTCATTTAAAATAATCATAACAGTATGATAGAAAATGTATCTCAATATTCACATAACTTATACTTAAACTCAGTTGGACTTGGTTTAGAGTAAATGTACTAGATATCTATGTCTTCAATATCTATTTTCTGTCTTCATAGGAAACCTTGAATGAATGACCTTTGTTTGAGCTCTTGTCTTATTCAACAAGTGAGGATGGAACAAAAAAAATGAGTCACCAAGATTTACAGTTGATTCTACTAAATTCCCTTTAGGTCCCAAAAAACAGTGGAGATAAACGTCTGTTTAAACTTCCGAGATTGACAAATATTTGTAAGCAGTAAAAAACAAAAAGRTGAAATGCTCAGAGTTGAAACTATATGGAGTCTACATAGTATGCTGAAAATAACATTTGTTGACCACTATGTACCCATAGAACATCCTGTAGTAGAAGGGTAACCAGAGAAAACCCATCGACTGACAGCATGGCCTTGACATGTTTCTGACTGACACACTATATCTATCTGCGTCCATGGAGCTCAGTGTCCTAGCTGCATACTGTAGCTGTGAGTGAAGAGTTTAGAGAAAACTAGATACAAAATCTAAAACGTAGTATCACAGACAGTACTACTGTGATAGTGCAGCTTATATCACTGTATAACCAAATTCAGGCGTTTAATAAATTAAATGATCAGTTACAAACTAAAATGCACCTTTTAAGCAAAATGCTAGTTTTTTACACTGCTTCAGTGTCATAATGTTAAAATAAGTGAGTGAAATGAATACCTGAAACGTGTCGCTAAATGAAACCAAAAGGTGAGATGTGATTGTGAGTAGTTTATGGCCCTGTTTCTGACTGTAACATTCACAAAGTCACTTATTGAATAGAGATCCTGGTATTGAATAGAGATCCTGGTATTGAATAGAGATCCTGGTATTGAATAGAGATCCTGGTATTGAATAGAGATCCTGGTATTGGAATAGAGAGATCCTGGTATTGAATAGAGAGATCTCTGGTATTGAATAGAGATCCTGGTTTATGTAGAACCTGGTATTGAATAAGAACCTGGTATTGAATAGAGAACCTGGTATTGAATAGAGATCCTGGTAATGAATAGAGATCCTGGTAATGAATAAGAGATCCTGGTAATGACTAGAGATCTGGTATTGAATAGAGATCCTGGTATTGAATAGAGATCCTGGTATTGAATGAGAGTCCTGGTATTGAATAGAGAACCTGGTATTGAATAGAGATCCGGGTATTGAATAGAGATCCTGGTATTGAATAGAGATCCTGGTATTGAATAGAGATCCTGGTATTGAATAGAGATCCTGGTATTGCCATTGAAACGCCTCCAACATGATTGTTTTCCCACTTCAAGTGCTGGATGAGAATCTCCATTGCGAAGAATCCAGATATTACACACACACACACACACGGTACAATTGGGTACCTTCTGTTAGTTTCTGATTATGAATCATCATTCCATTCCTCCTTTCAGTCATCCTCTTCTTTCTTTCTCCTGCTCCTCCGTTCTTCATATATCTGAGCTCTCTCTCTCTCTGTCTGTCTGTCTGTTTGGTTAACTTCTCCTCTCATCCCAGCTTCTTGGGATCCTTGCTGGGCATGCACCAGTCATCTGCCTCATTGCTCTCTGGTAACGCCTTATGGCTGACTGGTTGTAAACAGGAAGTCTTTCCACAGACTCTGAGGACAAGGCCTGTTAATGGAGCACAGAGTGGAGTGGTAGGTTAGGTTATATAAGTACAAGGCCTGGTAATGGAGCACAGAGTGGAGTGGTAGGTTAGGTTATATAAGCTACAGGCCTGGTAATGGAGCACAGAGTGGAGTGGTAGGTTAGGTTATATAAGTACAAGGCCTGGTAATGGAGCACAGAGTGGAGTGTAGGTTCGGTTATATAAGTACAGGCCCGGTAATGGAGCACAGAGTGGAGTGGTAGGTTCGGTTATATAAGTACAAGGCCCGGTAATGGAGCACAGAGTGGAGTGGTAGGTTAGGTTATATAAGTACAAGGCCTGGTAATGGAGCAGAGTGGAGTGGTAGTTAGATTATATTAGTACAAGGCCTGGTAATGGAGCACAGAGTGGAGTGGTAGGTTAGATTATATTAGTACAAGGACTGGTAATGGAGCACAGAGTGGAGTGGTAAGTTAGATGATGAGGATATGGCTCTATCACATTCAGATGCATCAGATGGAAGTTATTTAAGTGGGTAATGGAATTACATGGAGCATTGGGTACTAGGTAACCATGTTTAACATAACGGTATGTAGGACAGAGTGAAATCTGAGCTTACATTATAACTCTGTGAGCCATACTGTTGCACGTGAACCAATATTGAAAATGAACCTACATACTTCAAAAACACCATCATTGTTTAGATGTAGAACAAGACAACAAGTTAAGACTGTTGAACTAACAAATTCCATGCGTGAAGTGTTACCTTCAGGTAGATGACAGCTGACGTCCCATATCCCTCCATGGAGTAGAGCTGCAGGTCTCCTGGAAGTACTTGGCATAGAGACGGGAGATGGGAAGACCGTAGCCAAAACCAGCCTACAGAGAACCAGAGCAGGGACACAAAGAGTTAAACTCACTCTGAACAATCACAGTACAGTAGTAGACAAAAGCTCAGTTACACTTATAACCCAGGGCAATGAATGAACAGTCCAGTTTGTAATTCTGATTATTTACAACCGTGTTCAATACTGTTGGCTCACAGATGACATTTTAGTCAGTAAAGACTCGGTTGCGGTTTACATTTTAGCTGAGATAAAATAAACAGCAGGCAATTGAAAAATAAATGTCTCTCTAACATGTGGCCAAACTGCCAAAGTATAGGCTTAAATCAAGTTATACAGTCTGTTAAACTACACTGCCAGTAGTTTAGGTTAATTGTATACTTTATATAGTATACATTGTATACGGTGCATTCGGAAAGTACTCAGACCCCTTCCCTTCCACATTTTGTTACGTTACAGCCTTATTCTAAAATGGATTAAATGAATAAATGTACTCATTAATCTACACACAATAATAATGACAAAGCGAAAACAGGTTTTTAGAAAATAAAAAACATCAATACCTTATTTAGATAAGTTATTCAGACCCTTTGCTATGAGGCTCGAAATTGAGTTCGGTGCATCCTGTTTCTATTGATCAACCTTGAGATGTTTCTACAACTTGATTGGAGTCCACCTGTGGTAATTCAATTGATTGGACATGATTTGGAAAGGCAAACACCTGTCTGTCTATATAAGGTCCCACAGTTGACAGTGCATGTCAGAGCAAAAAGGAAGCAATGAGATCGAAGGAATTGTCCGTAGAGCTTCCGAGACAGGATTGTGTCGAGGCACAGATCTGGGGAAGAGTACCAAAACATTTCTGCAGCATTGAAGGTCCCCAAGAACACAGTGGCCTCTATCGTTCTTAAATTGAAGAAGTTTGGAACCACCAAGACTCTTCCTAGAGCTAGCCGCCTGGCCAAACTGAGCAATCGGGGAGGTGACCAAGAACCTGATAGTCACTCTGACAGAGCTCCAGAGTTCCTCTGTGGAGATGGGAGAACCTTCCAGAAGGACAACCAGCTCTGCAGCACTCCACCTATCAGGCCTCTATGGTAGAGTTGCCATACGGAAGGAAGCCACTCCTCAGTAAAAGGTACATGACAGCCCGCTTGGAGTTTGCCAAAAGCAACCTCAGACCATGAGAAACAAGATTTTCTGGTCTGATGAAACCAAGATTGAACTCTTTGGCCTGAATACCAAGTGTTACATCTGAAGGAAATTTGGCACCATCCCTACGGTGAAGCATGGTGGTGGCAGCATCATGCTTTGGGGATGTTTCTCAGCAACAGGGACTGGGATACTAGTTAGGATCAAGAGAAAGATGAACGGAGCAAAGTACAGAGAGATCCTTGATGAAAACCTGCTCCACAGCGCTCAGGACATCAGACTGGGGCGAAGACAATGCAGGATCTGTTTCGGGACAAGTCTCTGAATGTCCTTGAGAGGCCTGAAAATAGCTGTGCAGCGACGCTCCCCATCCAACCTGGCAGAGCTTGAGAGGATCTGCAGAGAATTAGAGAAAATCCCCAAATACAGGTGTGCCAAGCTTATAGCGTCATACCCAAGAAGACTCGAGGCTGTAATCACTGCCAAAGGTGCTTCAACAAAGTACTGAGTAAAGGGTCTGGAGTGGTAGATTAGGTTATATGACTGTGTGTTTGTTTATTCCATGTGTATTCCATGTGTAACTCTGTGTTGTTGTTTGTGTCGCACTGCTTTGCTTTATCTTGGCCAGGTCGCAGTTGTAAATGAGAACTTGTTCTCAACTAGCCTACCTGGTTAAATAAAGGTGAAAAAATAAATAAATAAATAAAACAAAAATGCCTGTTGATGGACCACAGAGTGGGGTAGTAAGCTAGGTTATGAGGATAGGGCTCTATCACAAGCTGGTCACATGATGAGTCTTCCAACATGACCCACATTCAGATGCATCAGATGGGTGATATTTAAGTGGGTATTGTGTAGATTGATGACGGAAAAAACTATTTAATATATTTTAGAATAAGGCTGTAACGTAACAAAATGCGGAAAAAGTCAAGGTCTGAATACTTTCCGAATGCACTAGTCAACTATATAGTTTAAATGGCCCCAGGACAGGGTGTTACCAGTGGTGCATTGCGGCTGTTGTCAATATCGACGGGGCTGGGGGCGGTGGAGTACATGTAACTGAACAAACGCTCTATCTTCCTCAGGGGAACTCCGCCTCCTCGATCTGATATCTAGAAACAACAACAACGTTATAGGTCTGTTCCACTCTCGGTTCCAGCCTCTGATCTTCCTGTTGTCTCCCCAAATATCATCATCATTAGGACCTACAGAACAACCATGGGAGGAAATCTATAGTAATACTGTACGTATTCATAGACAAATATACACATTCAACTGTACACACTAGGCTTCTATGTCCCATGGTATTATTTCCAACCTGCATGTGTGGAAGGATGTTGGATGTGCATGCACTACCTTTTGTATGCTGGGAATGTAATGTGTCATGTCTCATTGTGATGGTGGATGGTTAATACTCTCTGAGCCTTTGTTTACCTTGATTGTTAGGTCCTCACTGCCCAGTGAGACTCGGACTTTGACCGGTGGGAGATGCAGGGCCATTTCATGAGTCTCCACTGTTGCTCTCATGGCGTTCTGGAAACAAAACAACCATTGCTTGAGAAAATGACAAAGTAATATGAACCAAATTGAGGTAATATAAATAAAAGTGACATAGTAAGTACATGTTTGGTGTACCTTGAAGAGCTCAAACAGCATGTGGTAGAGATGGGAAGGAACATAGACAATACGAAGAGGCTGGTCAGGACCTTTGGCTGAGGAACACTGAGCATTACTCCAAATGACTCCAAACCAAACATGACTTAGACTTATTGAAAATGTAGAACATACACAACTGAGAATAGAAGTTACTAGAAACCAAAAGCAACTTTCACATTTTATTGCAAATGCATAAACATGCACAACTCAACTCAATAACCACTATCAAATTCATAATTGACTCTTCTGCCAACCTAATCTTGTTACAAGCCACTTCTGATAGCCAGGGCCCAGTTTTTCAAAAGTTATCGTCTATATCGGATAGGATTTAATGCATATAAATAGAATGAATAGAACGGGAGTCCCCATTCAAGTCAACAATTCGTTCCTTCTATTCATTCTATTTTTATGCATTGAATCCTATTCGATAGGCGAAATCCAGACGGATGACTTGAAAAACTGAGCCCTGGGGATGAGGCTACTACCAACCAAACCCATGAACAGACCTCGTTTTCCCTTTTTATGGCTCATTTAACATGGTGACTATTAAATAGCTGAATTTGGGTGAACTGAGGTTTATTATTGAGAGTTGGACTTGGACGCTTCCCTGAGAGAAATCTGCCCGGCGACAAGACTGAGCATGTAGCAAGGGTCTTGTTGCTGCTGACTGGCGAMAGAAACTGGTGGGGATTGATGGGGATTGATTTGGTGCACATTGACCAAAGGCAAACTATGATGAATCATTAATTCTAATGTGACTGTCCAACACCCCAATGTAATGTATTAGATGTAGGTGATGCTATTTTATGGCTGGCATGTTTTGAATATTTGGGCACCAAATGACATCTGGATTTGATCTAGTTTAGGCAAAGATTATTATTTGTAATGGTTAGACTTTTGAAGTGGTGCTATTGGCTATTATCCTGTTCATACGACACATATAACCTACACAGGGGCGATACACAGGTATACATTCAATACTTATTGACTTCTATGTAACTGACATGTATGAATGAATGGTTCTCTGTAGACATGGCTGCCTGTGGTTCAAAGTCTGTGTGCCTCAGATACAGAAAACACAATCTCTGAACACCACTAAATATCTCTGAACAACACGTACACAGTCTAGCCTGTGCAAACAAACACACACACATTTAGCAAATTGCGCCCCAAATTGAGTAGACAAAGAGAAATTGAATGCGAGATCAAGAATACCCAACCCACTCGCAGATAAATAAACTTAACTGAAACCTAGCCAAACCTCAAATGACTCGCAATGCAAAYATGACCTTGCAGATTGTTTCTGTAAACCTAACCTTACATTTAAATGTTGGTCATTTAGCAGACTCTCTTATCCAGAGCAACTTACAGGAGCAATTAGGGTTAAGCGCCTTGCTCAAGGGCACATCGACAGATTGTTCACCTAGTCGGCTCGGGGATTCAGACCAGCGACCTTTAGGTTACTGGCCCAACGCTCTTAACTGCTAGGCTACCAACACCCACTTGCTTTCCAAATTTTACTATTTTGGAAATAGGAGAACTAGAAACAGCTTCAAGCTACTCTGGCCATTCTCCTTTCGATTGGCACAATACGACAAGTGACTGCATAATGTTGTATCAAACAGACCTGACTCCAAATAGTATTTGAAATCTTTCAAATACTTTGTGCATTCGATTGAGCCCATCAGCAGTGCCAGCTGGGCTGGTTTGCACTTCTGGGACTATTCTATTGGATCAATTGAGCCAGGCAAGCTCAACCAAGCGCAGCTACTACAGCTCAATCAAGAGCAGCTAAAGTATTTGAAGGGAAAAAAATACTACCTGAGCCAAGGTCTGTAACCCTGTATAGAATGTGATTTACCGTTGACTTGTGTGATGTCAATCTCTGGCGAGGTCAGGTAGTACTGTTCACAGAGCATCTTGGAGCTATCAAAGGCATCTGGGAACAGACAGACGAAACAAGACTAGGACTGTAGCACACTGACATTCAATCTAGTTACCATAACAACTAAATGTAATAACCGTTACAAAAGTAGAATAATAAACTATACAAAATTACATGTAGCAACAGGGATAGGTGGAGAATCGTCTGTCTCTGTATCCATTTAAAAATTATTACGTTTACACACATCTTCTACTGTGTTTAAAATTACAGGACAATTTATATTCTGTGCAGATCAAGGTGAAAAGGTTGCCTGGCTACCAATCCACATCGCTCTGGCCCAACGCCACGCCCACTAACGTTTTCCTCTCCAAGAGTCTGGATTTGCCTCCCTCCTCTGCAACTTCAACTTCAAACCGTTCTGATTGGTCACAGAAACTGATGGGTTGGGCCAGAGCCGGCCTACACGAATCGTGAATTATGTTATTTTGATGTCAGCTCAAACGACTTCTAGGATGACATGTTCAGACATGTTCACAACCACCTACTGTAGCAGTGAGAAAGTTGATGAGATTACTTGTGTAAATCAAGCTTGTTATCTAGGGAATAAGTATAGTGTGTGTTTGTGTGGCATGTTGTAGCTGATGAGGGACAGCACCTTTTACCACCTCCGTCACATCGCAGTCAGGGTCGATGGTGCCAATGTGCTTGGGATGGGCGGGGTTGGCGCTTCCATCAAAGATGAGAGCTGAAGAGGTACATGAAACTCATGTGGTAATAACCACACCTGGATGCCGATTCAAAAACACGTCACAATGGTACTTTTGAGTATGGTATACAGTGCATTCGGAAAGTATTCAGACCCCTTGACATTGAGTACTAGTGTTTATTGTTTTGGTTTTTGAGTTTCCTGTATTGTTCTGTTTATTTTTTCCAAGTAAAGTCTTTACGTTTCCCCAGGTCACCGTTTCCTGGTCTGGTTCATTCTCTGTTCTTGGGTTCAACATTACCACGTTACAATAAGTATTGAGACCCTTTGCTATGAGACTCGAAATTGAGCTCTGGTGCATCCTGTTTCCATTGATCATCCTTGAGATGTTTCTACAACCTGATTGGAGTCCATCTGTGCTAAATTCAATTGATTTGACATGATTTGGAAAGACAGACACCAACAGTTGAGGTCGAAGTAATTGTTCGTATAGCTCCAAAACAGGATTGTGCCGAGGCACAGATCTGGGGAAGGGCACCAAAAATTGTCTACAGCATTAAGGTCCCCAAGAACACAGTGGCCTCTATCATTCTTAAATGGAAGAAGTTTGAAACCACCAAGACTCTTCCTAGAGCTAGCCGTCAGGTCAAACTRAGCAATCAGGGGAGAAGGGCCTTGTTCATGGAGGTGACCAAGAACCCGATGGTCACTCTGACAGAGCTCCAGAGTTCGTCTGTGGAGATGGGAGAACCTTCCAGAAGGACAACCATCTCTGCAGCACACTACCAATCAGGTCTTTAAGGTAGAGCGGCCAGACGGAATCCACTCCTCACTGAAAGGCACGACAGCCCGCTTGGAGTTTGCCTAAAGGCACCTAAAGGATTCTCAGACCATGAGAAACAAGATTTTCTGTTCTGATGAATCCAAGATTGAACTCTTTGGCCTGAATGCCAAGCGTCACATCTGGAGAAAACCTGGCACCATCCCTACGGTGAGGCATGGTGGTGGCATCATCATGCTGTGGGGATGTTTTTCAGCAGCAGGGACTGGGAGACTAGTCAAGATCGAGGAAAAGATTAACAGAGCAAAGTAGAGAGAGATACTTGATGAAAACCTGCTCCAGAGCGCTCAGGACCCAAGACAACAACCCTAAGCACACAGCCAAGTCAACGCAGGAGTGGCTTCGGGACAAGTCTCTTAATGTCCTTGAGTGGCCCAGCCAGAGCCCGGACTTGAACCCGATTGAACATCTCTGGAGAGACCTGAAAATAGCTGTGCAGTGACGGTCCCCATCCAACCAAATACAGGCGTGCCAAGAAGACTCGAGGCTGTAATCGCTGAGTAAAGGGTCTGAATACTTAAGTAAATGTGATATTTCATTATTACATTTAAAAAAACATTTTTTTTTACATTTGCATACATTTCTAAAAACCTGTTTTTGCTTTGGCATTATGGGGTATTGTGTGTAGATTTACGATGGGAAAAAACAATTTAACCCATTTTAGAATAAGGCTGTAACGTAACAAAATGTGGAAAAAGTCAAGCCGTCTGAATACTTTATGAATGCACTGTATATTAATATATTATTATAGTAGTATGGTATACACTGAGTGTACAAAACATTACACCTGCTCTTTCCATGACTAAGACTGATCAGGTGAAAGCTATGATCCCTTATTGATGTCACTTGTTAAATCCACTTTGATCAGTATAGATGAAGGGGAGGAGACAGGTTAAAGGAGGACTCTTAAGCCTTCAGACAATTGAGACATGGATTGCGTGTGTGCGCCATTCAGGAGATGAATGGGCAAAACAAAAGATGCCTTTGAATGGGGTATGCCTGGCGCACCGGTTTGAGTTTGTCAAGAACATCAACACTGCTGGGTTTTTCACACTCAACAGTTTCCCGTGTGTATCAAGATAATCTACCACCCAAAGGACATCCAGCCAACTTGACATATTGGAGTCAGCATCCCTGTGGAAGGCTTTCGACACGTTGTAGAGTCCATACCCCAGCTAATTGAGGCCATTCTGAGGGCAAAAGGGGGGGTGGGGGTGCAACTCAATATTAGGAAGGTGTTCCTAATGCTTTGTACCCTCAGTGTATATTTAGTATTGTATACTGACAGTGCTGGTTCATGATCATGCGTGTGGAGATGCGGCTCATGTAGAAGCGATCCAAGAAGTACTGGACGTTCTGATTGGTCACAGGGTCGGAGCCAAAGGCATCCTTGTACTCCACCACTCCCTGTGCCATGGTGGGAACCACGTTGTTGTGGCGGTTCCTGATGTTCACCAGCGTCTCAGTGAACCTGAGGGGAGACAGGACAGGAAAGGGGTTTTAAGGCTGGGTCTTAGGTTCACAACTCGGCACATTCCAACACGCTACCCTGAAAAGAACCTAAGGTACGTAGCTGGGTGGACAGACTTCATTCATTCATCATCCAGCCATCCGTTCATCCAGTCATTCACTAACACCTGCAAGGTTGCTACCAACTCAAAACCATCTTTTGCAAAAGCCTGTAAATCATTATATTCTGTATGCAGTAGAGCCAGAGTTATGGTTGAAGTGTTTATCCATCAGATCACATTCCATTCCAGATTAAGATTTATTATTCAGTTAAAGGAAGTAGCTTTAATGGGCTGAGCTTAGAGAAAGACTATCTTTCCTTTCCCGAATTAACTATGACTCAAGTTATCTAATGAGATGTGCTGAACAGTAGCAAGACAAGGCTACTACCTATCTGCTGGATGTGACTGTGTGTAATTGACTTACTTCTTCAGGATCTTTTTATCATCGGGCTCTTTCTCCAGGAAGCCCACTAGCTCCATCAGACTTGTTGCATACCTGTAGGAATACAACACAGAAGACTGGTTAGTTTACACAGGGAAACAATAATACATCAGGCTTTATAGGGCATTCATACAGCGTATTCTTAAAGCAGCCTCCAGTATCTATGTTACAATAGTCTATGTGCTGGGGGGCTAGGGTCAGTCTGTTATATCTGGGGTAAATCTCCTTTCCTACCTGGTGTCCTGTGTGAATGTACGTATGCTCCCTCTATCTCCCTCTTCCTTCCCTCCCGGAGGACCTGAGCCCTAGGACCATGCCTCAGGACTACCTGGCCTGATGACTCCTGGCTGTCCCCAGTCCACCTGGTCATGCTGCTGCTCCAGTTTCAACTCTTCTGCCTGCGACTAGGGAACCCTGACCTGTTCACCGGACATACTACCTTGTCCCAGACCTGCTGTTTTCGACTCTCTCTCTCTACCGCACCTGCTGTCATGACCTCTGAATGCTTGGCTATGAAAAGCCAACTGACATTTATTCCTGAGGTGCTGACCTGTTGCACCCTCTACAACCAGTGAATATTATTTGACCCTACTGGTCATCTATGAACGTTTGTACATCTTGAAGAACAATCTGGCCTTAATGGCCATGTACTCTTATAATCTGCACCCGGCACATCCAGAAGAGGACTGGCCACCCCTCAGAGCCTGGTTCCTCTCTAGGTTTCTTCCTAAGTTCATGCCTTTCTATGGAGTTTTTCCTAGCCACCGTGCTTCTACATCTGCATTGCTTGCTGTTTGGGGTTTAAGGATGGGTTTCTGTATAAGCACTTTGTGACATCTGATGTAAAAAGGGCTTTATAAATACATTTGATTTGATAGAGCATTCATTAAGCATTTATAAGAAATGTGCTTGGAAGTGTAGCAAGACATTTTCTTATGAATGAATGATTTCTGAAGTATCTAGAAGCATAATAAAGGTTATATTAATGCTTCAAGTTTCCTTCAAAGTGGGGCCAAAATAAAGGTCTTCATTGAATTCTGCCCTGAGAATGTGGCCAATAGAAGCCAAAAACCAGGGCAAAGATCACTTCTTTCATTCAGCTAATCACTTTGGACTGTTCCGTTCCTCGTTGACTCCTGGAGTTCCTCATTGACTCCTGGAGTTCCTCATTGACTCCTGGAGTTCCTCATTGACTCCTGGAGTTCCTCATTGACTCCTGGAGTTCCTCATTGACTCCTGGAGTTCCTCATTGACTCCTGGAGTTCCTCATTGACTCCTGGAGTTCCACTGTTGGAAATCTCAGAATTCTATTTGGGAACGGCCTCTGACTCTCTTGTGGTGACCATGGAAACCACAGGGTGTGTTTATACATGCTATAATAACTAGGGCTACTATCTCCTACTGGAGATAGGGTGCCATTTGGGAAGCGCAGACTAGGCCTATTCCCTATATAGTGCACTACTTTTGACAAGAGCCATGTGGGTCCTGGTCAAAAGTAGTGCACTAAATAGGGAATAGGGTGCCATTTGGGCCATCATGTTCCCTCCGATGTAAAAACATTCCTCACAATTTTCATCCTCTCAAAACCTGAATATTCTCTCTGTACAGCAAACCCTAAATACTTCTGACCTAGCGGAAGTAGGCCTCCTAAGTTAAACCAGTAAGCATTTTAGTAGCCTACTTATTAGCCTACTAGTTTGGTCAGAGGAGTCACTATCAAGGCCTGGTTAAGAGGCTGTGAAGCTGTAAGCTAAATTGTACTGACTTCAGTGACTTGCAGATAGTCAGGAAGGTAGGTGAGAGATCAGAGTGGCTGACTGTTTTCAAACCCTCTGTCCACCAATTGACCTTGAACCCTCCCACTCTACTAACACAGCTGTTGCATTGGCTACATACTCTAACAGATACATTAGGCTAGTCTTGAATTACAAAGTTTACCTGTAACATTTGTTGATGCCAGTCACCACTAACCAAGCCAAATAAAATGGTGCCAAATCAATATTGTAAATGGAAAAACCCACATCCTGGATATGAAAACAGCCTCAATAGAGTAGCGATGACGTAGACAGCTACATTTAGACCCAGTTTTATAAATATCTTCCGTACCATTACATTGCCAATAACGCCGGCACATACAGTAGGGCTCTGTACTGGTCATCTATCACAGCGGTAGTGTCCCAAATGTTACCCTATTCCCAATATAGTGCACTACTTTTGACAAGGGCCCATAAGGCAATGGTCAAAAGTAGTGCACTATGTAGGGAATAGGGTGCCATTTGGGAATAACTATAAGTTATTGCCCTATTTCAGAGGTTCAACTGTGCTGTACTTGACATGCCATTACATAGTAGCTAGCTGATGGTTGTACCCATCTAGGAAATAGACAAATTCAATTCTCGAAAGTGGTGAAGTAAAATATCATAGATATCACTAGCACTTAGCACCATTTATTTTGGGAAAGTATGTCGTTTCAATAAGAGAACATAATTGCAAGTAACGATTTTTCCAAATGACAAATCCCTCTGACTGTCACTCACTCACTCACTCACTAATACAGACTTGATGCACATTGTCCATCATCCCAGAAAACCTAGACCCTCTCCAATTTGCATACCGCCCCAACTTATCCACAGATGACGCAATCTCTATTGCACTCCACAAGCCCTTTCCCACCTGGACAAAAGGAACACCTAAGTGAGAATGCTGTTCATTGACTACAGCTCAGAGTTCAACACCATAGTGCCCTCAAAGCTCATCACTAAGCTTGGGACCCTGGGACAAAATACCTCACTCTGCAACTGGATCTTGGACTTCCCGACGGGCCGCCCCCCCCAGGTGGTAAGGGTAGGCAACAACACATCTGCCACGCTGATCCTCAACACGGGTTCCCCTCAGGGGTGCGTGCTTAGTCCCCTTCTGTACTCCCTGTTCACCCATGACTGCGTGGCCAAGTACGACTCCAACACCATCATTAAGTTTGCTGACGACACAACAGTGGTAGGCCTGATCACCAACAACATTGAGACAGCCTATGGAGGAGGTCAGAGACCTGGCAGTGTAAGGCCAGGACAACAACCTCTCCCTCAATGTGAGCAAGACAAAGGAGATGTTCATGGACTATAGAAAAAGGAGGGCAGAGCATGCCATTTTTCATAGCGGCTACACTTCTGATAACCCGGTCTCACACGCCCCCTGTTCCACTGTGATGATACATGACAATGTTCCAGGCCACATTGTCTGTCTGTACACATGTACAGCCTACCTGACAGACAGCTGGCACCCTGCCGTGTAGGCTTCAGGCTATACACTCATACCTCTCACTGGGCCAGAGTAGTTCAGTAAGATAGTCTACATGCTGGTGTGGCCGGCAGGACAATAACATCCTACAGAGTCTGTTGGAATAGGCAATATCACCTACAGTATATGGTTGTTCAAGATAAGGCATTTATCATATATATTTCAGACTAGCGCAGAGAGCAGTGCTTGAATTGGGAAGGAGCTCACCGGAACCTCAAATGTTCTACAGCTTGAGTTCCTGCCCCACTTAAAGAATATTAGCTCAAAAGTATTGTGGAGTTCCTGCACCTAAATGAAAACTGAACCGTCATCCAAAATGAGTACTGGCACCTATTTAAGTCCAATTCAAGCACTGGCAGAGAGCAATGATCAAGTTCAATAATCAATATCAACAAATGTGAGGTGAAAGGAGTCTAGCTAGCTGAAGAATACTTCAACAGAGCGACCCATTTCCTCTGGCACAACAAACAGTGAACATCAACACCATCTTAATCTGTAGCCTGCAGCTCACCTCCAAGGTAACCTAGAGTGGTCACAGATCTACAGATAATGGACATGAGGGACACAAAGCATATTGAAAGCAGGTGCTTCCACACAGGTGTGGTTCCTGAATTAATAAAGCAATTAACATCCCATCATGCTTAGGGTCATGTATAAAAATGCTGGGCAGGCCATAGGGCACTGAATAGTTTGATGAGCATGAAAATGATGTAAACCATATGCCATGGCCGTCTCAGTCACCAGATCTCAACCCAATTGAACACTTATGGGAGATTCTGGAGTGGCGCCTGAGACAGCGTTTTCCACCACCATCAACAAAACACCAAATGATGAGATTTATCTTGGAAGAATGGTATCCCATCCCTCCAATAGAGTTCCACTTGTAGAATATAATAGCTAATGTACCAGCTCTGTAGTAACTGTAAGAAGTGGGTGTTATAACATTACTGTACCTGCTCTGTAGTAACTGTAGTAAGGTGTATAGAGTTTATAGAGTTGTATACACCTGCTCTGTAGTAACTGTAGTGAGGGGTGTTATAACATTACTGTACCTGCTCTGTAGTAACTGTAGTGAGGGTGTTATACGTTACTGTACCTGCTCTGTAGAACTGTTAGTGGGTGGTTTATAACGTTACTGTACCTGCTCTGTAGTAACGTAGTGAGGGTGTTATACGTTACTGTACCTGCTCTAGTAACTGTAGGAGGGTGTTATAACATTACTGTACCTGCTCTGTAGTAACGTAGTGAGGGGTGTATAACGTTACTGTACCTGCTCTGTAGTAACTGTAGTGAGGGGTGTTATAACGTTACTGTACCTGCTCTGTAGTAACTGTAGGAGGGTGTTTATAACATTACTGTACCTGCTCTGTAGTAACTGTAGTGAGGGGTGTTATAACGTTACTGTACCTTCTCTGTAGTAACTGTAGCGAGGGGTGTATTACCTTACTGTACCTGCTCTGTAGTAACGTTAGCGAGGGTGTATATACCGTTACTGTACCTGCTCTGTAGTAACTGTAGCGAGGGTGTTTTAACGTTACTGTACCTGCTCTGTAGTAACTGTAGTGAGGGGTGTTTATAACGTTACTGTACCTGCTCTGTAGTAACTGTAGTGAGGGGTGTTATAACGTTACTGTACCTGCTCTGTAGTAACTGTAGTGAGGGGTGTTATACGTTACTGTACCTGCTCTGTAGTAACTGTAGTAGGGTGTTATAACGTTACTGTACCTGCTCTGTGTAACTGTAGTGAGGGGTGTTATAACGTTACTGTACCTGCTCTGTAGTAACTGTAGTGGGGGTGTTATAACGTTACTGTACCTGCTCTGTAGTAACGTGTAGTGAGGGGTGTATAACGTTACTGACCTGCTCTGTAGTAACTGTAGTGAGGGTGTTATAACATTACTGTACCTGCTCCTGTAGTAACTGTAGTGAGGGGTGTTATACGTTACTGTACCTGCTCTGTAGTAACTGTAGTGAGGGGTGTTATAACATTACTGTACCTGCTCTGTAGTAACTGTAGTGAGGGTGTTATAACGTTACTGTACCTGCTCTGTAGTAACTTTAGTGAGGGTGTTATAACGTTACTGTACCTGCTCTGTAGTAACTGTAGTGAGGGGTGTTATAACGTTACTGTACATGCTCTGTAGTAACTGTAGTGAGGGTGTTATAACGGTACTGTACCTGCTCTGTAGTAACTGTAGTGAGGGTGTTATAAACGTTACTACCTGCTCTGTAGTAACTGTAGTGGGGTGTTATAAGTTACTGTACCTGCTCTGTAGTAACTGTATGGGGTGTATAACATTACTGTACCTGCTCTGTAGTAACTGTAGCGAGGCGGTGTTATACCGTTACTGTACCTGCTCTGTAGTAACTGTAGTGAGGGGTGTTATAACGTTACTGTACCTGCTCTGTAGTAACTGTAGTGAGGGGTGTTATAACATTACAGTACCAGCTCTGTAGTAACTGTAGTGAGGGGGTGCTGAGAAGCTTGTCAGGGAGGAAGTCAATCTCCTTCATGATGTTGGCCAGCCGGACAGGAAGCTCCTGACGAAGGAACACAAAGGACGTCTTCTCACAGGCATTGGCCGAGCCTGTAGTCACATGACAACACATCTGCGTTGTACTCATTGGGGGTACACCGTAGCAAAATGTTATGCAATGGAAAACAAGCGTTGGTTCTCATTGGACCGGTTCAGGTAGTCCCTCCCCGTTTCAGTCCCAGGGATAGGATACTGACTGGAAATCACAAGACAGGAGGTCATACAGTACATGTACTGTTGTGTAAATGTTTAAGACAATGTCAAGACCTTGAAATGGTTTGTTTTGGCAGCTGTATTATGTCATGTTTTCACCCAAGAACATGGGTCAAGTGCTATCTAAGAGTAAAGCATGAACCGGGTATTCATTTATCTTATTTCCTTGCTTTAATCCAAACCATCCCATCATTAGGGGTTTGATACAATTTCAAAGTATGTACATTTTGAACTACCGTATTACAGTCATTCTCTAATTTCAGGTGTCAGGATAAAAGGGAAATACAATGGGAATCACAGTCTAGTTAGGCAGCTGCATCCATTTACAGGAGTAACATGATAAGGAAGAATAGACCTGGAAGAATGTTAATCAAAGCTTCAGCAGAGAGTTCATCTGTGATCAGGGAGCACATACTGTACAGTACAGTGGTCAGTGACAGCAGTGAATGCACCACAACAAACATTCTAGCTACTTTGATAAATGCAACCAGTGGTACTTGTTGTACTATGGATTCAGAATAAACGTGGACAGTATTATTGTTCAGCCGTGTTATTGACAGGACAGGGATGAAAACTTACCAAAGTCTATGAATTGTTTCATTGACAGAGGCGAAGGTGAGAACTTGGAAAACCGATCCACTAGTGCTTGTTTGGGTATGGAGCTGTTCCTTAGCAAAAATTGCGTGAACTTCATGGTTGCAACAAATTCAAATTGAAGTCCCTAGACAGTCGGATTGTTGTGTCAGGCCAGGGTGCCCTTTCTTGTCATCAGCAGCAAGCTCCAGTCTCGCAGACGTTGAAGAAGCTTGCTAACGTTAGCTAGTTGACCAATGCTAGCCACCAAGGGCAATATTAAGGCGTTAAATTGACATATTCAAAACCATTTACAATGAAACACAATACATTTCCCGAACAGTGCCCAATGTCTTTTCATCTCATAAACGCTCAATAAGCTACTTACAATATTTCAGAAATCAAGAACGCTCCTCCCAAAACCGACCTCTATATTGTTATTGAGGTTTGGATTTGATTGGCATTGACTTTGACCAATGAAAGAGCACCACGCTGGTTTTGGGGCGGGATTTGATCTGTTTTGATCTTAAATAATTGCCCCAACGCATCTCAGAAATAAATAAGCATGTGCAAACAGAAAAACCATCAAATCCAATTTACGTATTAATTATGATATTATATACCGGTATATATATAAAAATTATTGGGAAATAAATCTAAATCTGATACCCCAGCCGTGTCGCCGTACACTTCTCTAAATGGCCTGTAGATGACGACATTGTAACAGCTAAAGTTAATTCAAAGCGGCACATTGCACTGATAGGTGGAATTTCCTCCTCTCTTCCTGAGGGATGCTGCATCATGCACATGTTTCATCTTTTATTTAGGTCATCTGACGCGAATCTGCTTGATTTTAGCCAATGACAGTAATATCATCTGAACTGAAACGACCTCTTTTCACCATACATCCGAGGTTTGTTGGTTAAATATCATTAGAGGAGGATAAATAATGTGGTGATTTGCCGGGGGTGTAGCAGCCGCGTGATACAGCATCTTTCTTTGCAAGTGACACATCATCATCAGCATCCATAGGGAAAGAGAGATCAGGTATGACAAGTCTTTACGAGGAAATATAATGATTTATTGCATACATTTGTAGCATGTGTGTCATTTGTGCTCGTGTAATTGCTATTTTGCTGGGTGTTTCTCTGTATGGCTTTGGATCGTGGGAAGAAGAGGCGCATTGAAAAATGACGTAACGTGAATTGCTAATAATACCCAATTTATCATTACCTATACGTGGTGTGTTAAAGGGGAAAACGCAATTTTCTCCACTCCTAATGGGTACAGTAGTGGCAACTTATGCATCTTATGCATTGCCAATTGCTACCAACTGCGTCTGTTCATTTGAATTGTATTGTTTTGGGTGTATTTCAATAAAGTCTTTCTTTATTTTATCCTCCACTTTTGTTCATTACCTATTTTATTCGGCTGTATTTCCTCCTGTCTGCGTAGCCCAGCAGGATTCTCAATGATGCTATTTACATCACACAACTGTACTACAATAAATACATTGCTTGCAGTTGGAAGTGTTTCAGCTCCAAACCTGGCAGTTGTGGGAGTATCAACTTGATACAATGCCTTCCTTATGGTGTCATTGTCCTTTTACTACAATTCAATATTCAGATTTTGAATTGTTACCAAATTAGCCAACCCTTGCTCTTGCATTGGTGGTGCCTTCAGGTGAAGTATGATTATTTGGTATTGACCCTACCACAATACATTGATAGGGAGATGCAGGTAGATGATGGACTTATTTATTCCCTGAATTGTTATGGATTATGGACCATGTTACAGGCCAAACAGGAAGGAACTTAATGACCCAGGGCCACACCCAGTAGCAGTTCTCTAGTGTTGAAGGTACATTGCATCCTTGTGTGACATTCCTTTTTTCCCAGCTCAATAGGAAACAATGGCGGACAAAAGTGACATAAAAGCCGAGCTAGAGCGCAAAAAGCAGCGCCTAGCTCAGATCAGGGAGGAGAAAAAGAGGAAGGAGGAGGAAAGGAAAAAGAAAGAGGTAAGATGGGAAAAAAGTGAGTAGACACTCTGTCATGCTCATCCCTGTCTGTCCGACTTGAGCTGAGCCATAGACCTCATGCTAATATCCTATTACAAAGCTAATATACTACATGTGTGTGTGTGTATGTGTATGTGTGTGTGTATACCTGCCGGGGCAGTAGGTAGCCTAGTGGTTAGCGCATTGGACTAGTAACTGAACGGTTGCAAGATCAAATCCCCGAACTGACAAGGTAAAAATCTGTCGTTCTACCCCTGAACAAGGCAGTTTTAACCCACTGTTCCTAGGCCGTCATTGAAAATAAGAATTTATTCTTAACTGCCTTGCCGAGTTAAAAAAAGGTAAAATAAAAATATACACCACCTGCTCTTTCCATGACAGACTGACCAGGTGAATCCAGGTAAAAGCTATGAACCCTTATTGATGTCACTTGTTAAATCCACTTCAATCAGTGTAGATGAAGGGGAGGAGACAGGTTCAATAATGATTTTTAAGCCTTGAGACAATTGAGACATGGATTGTGTATGTTTGCCATTCAGAGGGTGAATGGGCGAGAAAATAGATTTAAGTGCCTTTGATAGGGGTATGGTAGTAGGTGCCAGGTGCACCGGTTTGTGTCAAGAACTGCAATGCTGCTGGGTTTTTCACGCTCAACAGTTTCTCGTTTGTATCAAAAATGGTCCACCACCCAAAGGACATCCAGCCAACTTGACACAAATGTGGGAAGCATTGGAGTCAACATGGGCCAGCATCCCTGTGGAACGCTTTCGACACCTTGTAGAGTCTATGCCCTGACGAATTGAGGCTGTTCTGAGGGCAAAAGGGTGTGTGTAACTCAATATTAGGAAGGTGTTCCTAATGTTTGTATACTCAAGAGTATGTGTGTGTGTGTGTGTACAGACAGAGACGCAGCAGAAGGCTGAAGCTGCCCCAGTGGACTCCGACTTGGACCGGAAGCGCAGAGAGACTGAGGCCCTTCTACAGAGCATCGGCATCTCCCCAGAACCTCCACTTGGTACACAGACACACACACTGCACAACTCAAATTAGTTAGGGATGAGCTCCTCAAACAAAGCTACAGTTAGCATTTCTGTGAGGCAGAAACCATAGAAATGAGAATGAATAGAAAGGGCATTTCCATTCAACTCAATGATGTCATAATGGGTAGACTGGCAGCCATTTTGAGTGTACCCATGCCAGGAAGTAAAATCAAGACGTTTACCCTTGAATCTGTGCTGTGATTTGTTGAGTCAACTCAACTGAAATGACAAAAAATACATTCCATTTCATGAGCCACATCAGTTAGCATCATTTGAATGAACATTCTACATTACCATGGCAATCTAGCATCAGTTGATGCAGTATAACATTCCAAAAATTATTGGAAATGTTATACTGTGGAAATGATTGCGTCACAATACCAGGCAGCCATTGCGAGTGTATTCATGAATTTACGAGTTAATTACCAGCGTTAGAGCTTACAAGTCCGTTCTATTCATTCTTATTCCTATGGCAGAAACCGTCATCATATAAACTCAGCAAAAAAAGAAACGTCCCTTTTTCAGGACCCTGTTTTTCAAAGATAATTCATAATAATCCAAATAACTTCAGAGATCTTCATTGTAAAGGGTTTAAACACTGTTTCCCATGTTTGTTCAATGAACCATGAACAATGAATGAACATGCACCTGTGGAACGGTCGTTAAGACACTAACAGCTTACAGACRGTAGGCAATTAAGGTCACAGTTATGAAAGGACACTAAAGAGGCCTTTCTACTGACTCTGAAAAACATCAAAAGAAAGATGCCCAGGGTCCCTGCTCATCTGCGTGAACGTGCCTTAGGCATGCTGCAAGGAATAAATTGCAATGTCCGTACTGTGAGACGCCTAAGACAGCGCTACAGGGAGACAGGACGGACAGTTGATCATCCTCGCAGTGGCAGATCACGTGTAACAAAACCTGCACAGGATCGGTACATCTGACCATCACACCTGCGGGACAGGTACAGGATGGCAACAACAACTGCCCGAGTTACACCAGGAACGCACAATCCCTCCATCAGTGCTCAGACTGTCCGCAATAGGCTGAGAGAGGCTGGACTGAGAGTTTGTAGGCCTGTTGTAAGGCCGGTCCTCACCAGACATCACCGGCAACAACGTCGCCCATGGGCACAAACCCACCGTCGCTGGACCAGACAGGACTGGCAAAAAGTGCTCTTCACTGACGAGTTGCGGTATTGTCTCACCAGGGGTGGTGGTCGGATTCGCGTTTATCGTCAAAAGAATGAGCGTTACACCGAGGCCTGTACTCTGGAGCGGGATCGATTTGGAGGTGGAGGGTCCGTCATGGTCTGGGGTGGTGTCTCACAGCATCATCAGACTGAGCTTGTTGTCATTGCAGGCAATCTCAACGCTGTGCGTTACAGGGAAGACATCCTCCTCCCTCATGTGGTACCCTTCCTGCAGGCTCATCCTGACATGACCCTCCAGCATGACAATGCCACCATCCATACTGCTCGTTCTGTGCGTGATTTAACTGCAAGACAGGAATGTCAGTGTTCTTCCATGGCCAGCAAAGAGCCCGGATTTTAATCCCATTGAGCAGGTCTGGGACCTGTTGGATCGAAGGGTGAAGGCTAGGGCCATTCCCCCCAGAAATGTCCGGGGACTTGCAGGTGCCTTGGTGGAAGAGTGGGGTAACATCTCACAGCAAGAACTGGCAAATCTGGTGCAGTCCATGAGGAGGAGATGCACTGCAGTACTTAAAGCAGCTGGTGGCCACGCCAGATACTGACGGTTACTTTTGATTTTGACCCCCCCTTTGTTCAGGGACACATTATTCCATTTCTGTTAGTCACATGTCTGTGGAACTTGTTCAGTTTATGTCTCAGTTGTTGAATCTTGTTATGTTCATACAAATATTTACACATGTTAAGCTTGCTGAAAATGAACACAGTTGACAGTGAGAGGACCTTTCTTTTTTTGCTGAGTTTATATGGTGAGCTGTAATGGAACAAACATACACTACCGTTCAAAAGTATGGGGTCACTTAGAAATGTCCTTGTTTTTGAAAGAAAAGCAAATTTTTTGTCCATTAAAATAACATCAAATTGRTCAGAAATACAGTGTAGACATTGTGAATGATGTAAATGACTATTGTAGCTGGAAACGGCAGATATTTTAATGGATTATCTACATAGGCGTACAGAGGCCCATTATCAGCAACCATCACTCCTGTGTTCCAATGGCACATTGTGTTAGCTAATCCAAGTTTATCATTTTAAAAGGCTAATTGATCATTAGAAAACCCTTTTGCAATTATGTTATCACAGCTGAAAACTGTTGTTCGGATTAAAGAAGCAATAAAACTGGCCTTCTTTAGACTAGATGAGAATCTGGAGCATCAGCATTTGTGGATTTGATTACAGCCTCAAAATGGCYAGAAACAAAGACCTTTCTTCTGAAACTCGTGCGTCTATTCTTGTTCTGAGAAATGAAGGCTATTCCATGCGGGAAATTGCCAAGAAACTTCAGGAAGCGTGGGTTGAAATCTCTTCAGATTACCTCAACAAATTGACAACTAGACTGCCAAAGGTCTGCAAGGCTGTAATTGCTGCAAATGGAGGATTCTTTTGAAGGACACAATTATTATTTCAATAAAAAATCATTATTTATAACCTTTGCCTTGCAAAAGTATTCATCCCCCCTGGCGTTTTTCCTATTTTGTTACATTACAACCTGTAATTTAAATTGATTTTTATTTGGATTTCATGTAATGGACATAGACAAAATAGTCCAAATTGGTGAAGTGAAATGAAAAAATTACTTGTTTCAAAAGATTCTGGAGAAGAAAAAAAACAGAAAAGTGGTGCATGCTATGAAGCTCCTAAATAAGATCTGGTGCAACCAATTACCTTCAGAAGTCACATAATTAGTTAAATAAAGTCCACCTGTGTGCAATCTAATTGTCACATGATCTGTCACATGATCTCAGTATATATACCTGTTCTGAAAGGCACCAGAGTCTGCAACACCACTAAGCAAGGGGCACCACCAAGCAAGCGGCACCATGAAGACCAAGGAGCTCTTCAAACAGGTCAGGGACAAAGTTGTGAAGAAGTACAGATCAGGGTTGGGTTATAAAAAAATATCCGAAACTTTGAATATCCCATGGAGCACCACTAAATCCATTATTAAAAAATGGAAAGAATATGGCACCACAACAAACCTGCCAAGAGAGGGCCGCCCACCAAAACTCACGGACCAGGCAAGGAGGGCATTAATCAGAGAGGCAACAAAGAGACCAAAGATAACCCTGAAGGAGCTGCAAAGCTCCACATTGGAGATTGGGGTATCTGTCCATAGACCACTTCAAGCAGAGCTGGGCTTTACGGAAGAGTGTCCAGAAAAAAGCCATTGCTTAAAGAAAAAAAAAAGCAAACACTTTTGGTGTTCGCCAAAAGGCATGTGGGAGACTCCCCAAACATATGGAAGAAGGTACTCTGGTCAGATGAGACTAAAATTGAGCTTTTTGGCCATCAAGGAAAATGCTATGTCTGGCGCAAACCCAACACCTCTCATCCCCCCGAGAATACCATCCCCACAGTGAAACATGTTGGTGGCAGCATCATGCTGTGGGCATGTTTTTCATTGGCAGGGACTTTGAAACTGGTCAGAATTGAAGGAATGATGGATGGCGCTAAATACAGGGAAATTCTTGAGGGAAACCTGTTTGTCTTCCAGAGATTTGAGACTGGGACAGAGTTTCACCTTCCAGCAGGACAATGACCCTAAGCATACTGCTAAAGCAACAGGGGAAACATTTAAATGTCTTGGAATGGCCTAGTCAAAGCCCAGACCTCAATCCATTTGAGAATCTGTGGAATGACTTAAAGATTGCTGTATACCAGCGGAACCCATCCAATTTGAAGGAGCTGGAGCAGTTTTGCCTTGAAGAATGGGCAAAAATCCCAGGGGTTAGGTGTGCCAAGCTTATAGAAACATACCCCAAGAGACTTGCAGCTGTAATTGCCACAAAATTCTACAAAGTATTGACTTTGGGGGGGGGGGGGGGGGTGAATAGTTATGCACGCTCAAGTTTTCATTTTTTTGTCTTATTTCTGGGTTGTTTCACAATAAAAAATATTTTGCATCTTCAAAGTGGTAGGCATGTTGTGTAAATCAAATGATACAAACCCCCCCCAAAAAATCAATTTTAATTCCAGGTTGTAAGGCAACAAATAGGAAAAATGCCAAGGGGGGTGAATACTTTCGCAAGCCACTGTACTTCCTATTCATTTTGCAACTCATTTCATGTATGTTTTCATGGAAACAAGGACATTTCTAAGTGACCCCAAACTTTTGAACGCTAGTGTATGTTCTGTTCTTTTATCTACGTACAGTATGTGTGCTTGCTACTGTTGCATGCAACAAGTGTGAATTTGCCGTTTTTCTTTTACACATCTCAAATATCAAGTGTTTTTTGTGTGTTTGTTTTTTTACACATGATCATTACTTGTTTCTCATGACTTGTTTCTCAAATCCACTTTTCTATTTCCTCACAATGTCTATTGCAAAACAAATGGAAATATTTTTGAATTCACATGTGAGAAAATCTTAAAATGTCATACCATTCATTTCATTTCTGTGAAATTTCGCACTCAATCATGTTATGCACATTYTCTCAAATATTATTTCTAACAATTTCATACCTTTCCCATTTCATCTTAACTTTCCCATGTTTTTTGTTTTATTTATTTCCTCATCTGTGGTACTACATGTATCTGGAACCTAAATGGGTTCTTTGGCTGTCCCCATAAAATAATCCTTTGAATAACCGTTTTTGGTTCCAGATAGAACTCTTTCCACAGAGGGTTCTACATGGAACCCAAAAGGGTTCTACCTGGAACCAAGGTTTCTCCTTTGGGGACAGCCGAATAACCTTTTTGGAATCTTTTTTCTAAGAGTGTAGTATTTGATGAGCCCTTTATCTATGCCCAGGAGTTTCCTCAAAACAATGATATTGAGGTGGAGTTGTTGTATGCAAATAAATGTGAACATCCACATTTTCACATTGAAATGATGGGCTTAATAACAACAGTTGAAAACATACTGTATCTCACTACCAACATACTGTACGTTTAAAAAGGTATTTAAAAGGCTAGTGTTCTCTAGTGGTACAATATTGGAACAACACCCTGATCGCAACATGACCTTGTGGTTGTTGTACAACAGTGGCTTTTGCAATGAAACCTTCCAATGACCAATGAAAGCCATGATTGCTTTGACTTGAATGGTAAATGAGGAATCCATTTGACTTTCTGTCCCCTTTGTGTTTTCATTTCATCATTCTTTTTTATCACTCATTTGCTTTCAACCATTTCACCCTGTTTTTTCTTTCGGCCACCCTCTGTCTCTCTGGCATTGCTTGGGTTGACCAGTCCATCCGCTGCAGCCTTTAATGTTGGATACGTGTTATTTTCATTATTTAGTCCCGAACCCCATGTCCCCATCCAAATCAGTGAGCCGACACAGCACCCCCAGTGAGACGGGAAGTCAGGACTCAGCCGATGGGGCCGCAGTCGGCAGGTAGGCAGCCATCTTGTTTATATGACTGTTAATATACTTTATTATAACATATGGTTGAGTGGGAGTTACTGACCCAGACTAGGACCAGGGCAAGAGCAACTGGAATATTGCTGAGATGATAATATAATGAGTATGATGCTTATCATCCAATACATCAGGGATGTTCTCTGAAAGATTATCATTGACTGTTTAGATTCAGTAGTAATACATTTGTTTTTGTTTTCAAAGCAACTTTTAGATTCTTGTTTGTAATGAAAAGCACTATATCAAATCAATATATTATTATTACTGTAGTATTACTGTAGTATTACTATAGTATTTCTGTAGTATTCTATTGGCCCTTTGGCTGTGTCCCCTGGCTTAAAGGAGTGCTACATGAAAAATGCATYATATGATGCATCAAGGCAAGTCTTTGCTCAACAAAAAGTGATTTTTACCTTGACTGCTGACATGCACCATTTTGGGAGATTGTATTTGGACTAATGGTCAAACATTTGTTAGAGTAATATTCCTTTAATGAAATGGTGGTTGTAGTTAAGTGACAAAACACTATAAGCATACAGTTTATCTATGCTTCTAGCTCTCTCACATATCTCTCTTTGTCTCTTTGTATGGGATTTGCAGGTATAGGTAAGGACCAATGTCAGTGAGCGTTGTTGTTGGATGTTGTGTCTTGTAGCTGTGGGGTTTGATACACTCTGTTTACTGTCATTTATCTCATTCTATCATGACATAAGCACAACTCGCAAAATAACATTTAATCTCTAAACTGTGTGATGTGAATATCAATCAGACTCAGATTTGATTTACCATATCAAAACTCTCCCAAGTTACTTTAGTTTTAAGGTATTTTAAGCCCCAATCCTAATTTTTTGGGAAAGATAGTTCTTTAAATGGATAACTTTTCAGAGAGCATCCTTGGTGAGCCACAAAATGTCCTGTACATGCTAGAATGCTCTGTAGATATCAACTTGATGCACATAATTCAACTCTCACTTCTCTGAAGAACATAGCCTCCAGGCTATGTTTCCAGGCGTCATGTTGTGGTACTGCTGCAAACCATGTGTCATACATGCTTATGTGTCATCATACAGTAGCTGACGTTCATCTCATTCTCACACACCAAACCAGCACTGATGACTAAATGCGACTGTGTGCTGTCCGGTCCAATTGTGTGTACTGAATCAGATATCTGACACTGAGAAGGACCCCCAGAACCTCAATAGAGTACAATCCGCCTCAAGAATTGAACTCTATTGTCCCCATCAGGCATGGTGTGTTGGTCATCGTGACGGTGTCCCATGTTGAGTGTGTTCATTTATGACTGTGTCCCCTCTCAGGTCAGGGTTGTCTGGCGTTAGTAAGCATCAGGCACAGGCTCAGAGCGACAGGTAAGCATTTTCTACTCAGAGCAAGGAATGCTCAAGCCCAAGTTTTTCGCCCACAGACAGGACACACAAACAGACAGACAGACAGACAGACACAGTGATACAGATAGACAGTGAATGTTATGGCAGGTGTGTTTCTGTCAGGCATAAAAAGCTACAAAGGGTTGTTCTTTCCCTCTTGGGTGACTGCTGCCTGACACCTGCTGTTTCCCTAAACCACTGGCTTGAAAGATTTCCACTCACATGATTCAATAGAAGTCATTTCTCTGTGACAGATCTGACAAAACAGTCTTTTAGGGTGTCATCCCAGTTAAGACAGTCGGGACGAGTGACGCAGTTGACGCTTTACCGCGCTCTACTAGCATTGTGCATCTGTTAAAGTGGTAATGGGCATGTTCACCATTCCTGAAAGGTACCATTGAGAAGTTTAGCGGGTCAAAAATGCTAGCTACCCTGTCACAATTTGCACTTTGGGAGATGACTTTAGAGAAAGCTCCAGTTTGTTTATAAGCCACCCTGAATGATTGCCCCACAAACAAAAGCAAGCACAGCTTTATCACTAAGCATATACTGTATAAACAGAATATATTCTTAATACATGACATGTGGGTGTTCTATATGTCATAGAACTGCTTTCATACAGTATACTGAATGTGATTGTGTACATGTATTGTGACTTGTGTATACTGTATGTGAAGATGCATACATTGTGTGCTGGTTCAATGTCCTGTATTGTTGGCACAAACTGGCATATATGAAATATGGAAATACAACATATGTTTGTAAAGCTATATATATGAAAGATGTAAATACAAYGTATCTGTTTGTAAAGCTATATATATGAAAGATGTAAATACAACGTATCTGTTTGTAAAGCTATATATATGAAASATGTAAATACAACGTATCTGTTTGTAAAGCTATATATATGAAAGATGTAAATACAACGTATCTGTTTGTAAAGCTATATATATGAAAGATGTAAATACAACGTATCTGTTTGTAAAGCTATATATATGAAATATGGAAAAACAACATATCTGTTTGTTAAGCTACTGTATATATTTATGAAAGATGGAAATACAACATCTGCTTGTAAAATTATATATATGAAAGATGGAAATACAACATATCTGTTTGTAAAGCTCTATATATCTGTTTGTGAAGCTATATACAGTACCAGTCAAAAGTTTGGACACACCTACTCATTCAAGGGTTTTTCTTTATTTGTACCTTTTTCTACATTGTAGAATAATAGTGAAGACATCAAAACTATGAAATAACACATATGGAAACATGTAGTAACCAAAAAACTATTAAACTAATCAAAATATATTTTAGATTTTAGATTCTTCAGAGATGAAAAGCCAACTGACATTTATTCCTGAGGTGCTGACTTGTTGCACCCTCGACAACTACTGTGATTATTATTATTTGACCATGCTGGTCATTTATGAACATTTGAACATCTTGGCCATGTTCTGTTATAATCTCCACCCGGCACAGCCAGAAGAGGACTGGCCACCCCTCATAGCCTGGTTCCTCTCTAGGTTTCTTCCTAGGTTTGGGCCTTTCTAGGGAGTTTTTCCTAGCCACCGTGCTTCTACACCTGCATTGCTTGCTGTTTGGGGTTTTAGGCTGGGTTTCTGTACAACACTTTGAGATATCAGCTGATGTAAGAAGAGCTATATAAATAAATTTGATTTGATTTGATGACAGCTTTGCACACTCTTGGCATTCTCTCAACCAGCTTCACCTGAAATGCTTTTCTGACAGTCTTGAAGAGTTACCACGTATGCTGAGCACTTGTTGGCTGCTTTTCCTTCACTCTGCGGTCCAACTCATCCCAAACCATCTCAATTGGGTTGAGCTCGGGTGATTGTGGAGGCCAGGTCATCTGATGCCGCACTCCATCACTCTCCTTCTTGGTCAAATAGCCCTTACTCAGCCTGGAGGTGTGTTGGGTCATTATCCTGTTGAAAAACAAATGATAGTCCCACTAAGCGCRAACCAGATGGTATGGCGTAGCGCTGCAGAATGCTGTGGTAGCCATGCTGGTTAAGTGTGCCTTGAATTCTAAATAAATCTCAGAAAGTGTCACCAGCAAAGCACCCAAATACCATCACACCTCCTCCTCCATGCTTCACGGTGGGAACCACACATGCGGAGATCATCCGTTCACCTACTCTGCTTCTCACAAAGACACGGCGTGTGGAACCAAAAATCTCAAATTTGGACTCATCAGATCAAAGGACAGATTTCCACCAGTCTAATGTCCATTGCTCGTGTTTCTTGGCCCAAGCAAGTATCTTCTTCTTAGTGGTCTCCTTTAGTAGTGGTTTCTTTGCAGCAATTCGACCATGAAGGCCTGATTCACACAGTCTCCTCTGAACAGTTGATGTTGAGATGTGTTTGTTACTTGAACTCTGTGGAGCATTTATTTGCGCTGCAATTTCTGAGGCTGGTAACTCTAATGAACGTATCCTCTGCAGCAGAGGTAACTCTGGGTCTTCCTTTCCTGTGGCGGTCCTGATGAGAGTCAAATCAAATCAAATTTATTTTATATAGCCCTTCGTACATCAGCTAATATCTCGAAGTGCTTGTACAGAAACCCAGCCTAAAACCCCAAACAGCAAGCAATGCAGGTGTAGAAGCACGGTGGCTAGGAAAACTCCTAGAAAGGCAAAACCTAGGAAAAACCTAGAGAGGAACCAGGCTATGAGGGGTGGCCAGTCCTCTTCTGGATGTGCCGGGTGGAGATTATACAGAACATGGCCAAGATGTTCAAATGTTCATAAATGACCAGCATGGTCAAATAACAATAATCAAGAAGTTATCGAGGGTGTAGCAAGTCAGCACCTCAGGAGTAATGTCAGTTGGCTTTTCATAGCCGATCATTAAGAGTATCTCTACCGCTCCTGCGGTCTCTAGAGAGTTGAAAACAGCAGGTCTGGGACAGGTAGCACGTCCGGTGGACAGGTCAGGGTTCATAGCCGCAGGCAGAACAGTTGAAACTGGAACAGCAGCAGGCAGGTGGACTGGGGACAGCAAGGAGTCATCATGCCCGGTAGTCCTGACGCATGGTCCTAGGGCTCAGGTCCTCCGAGAGAGAGAAAGAAAGAGAGGAGAGAATTAGAGAGAGCATACTTAAATTCACACAGGACACCAGATAAGACAGGAGAAGTACTCCAGATATTACAAACTGACCCTAGCCCCCGACACATAAACTACTGCAGCATAAATACTGGAGGCTGTGACAGGAGGGGTCAGGAGACACTGTGGCCCCATCCGATGATACTCCCGGACAGGGCCAAACAGGAAGGATATAACCCCACCCACTTTGCCAAAGCACAGCCCCCGCACCACTAGAGGGATAACTTCAACCACCAACTTACCATCCTGAGACAAGGCCGAGTACAGCCCACAAAGATCTCTGCCACGGCACAAACCAAGGGGGGGCTCCAACCCAGAGTCAGTTTCATCATAGCGCTTGATGGTTTTTGCGACTGCACTTAAAGAAACTTTCAAAGTTCTTGAAATGTTCCGTATTGACCGACCTTCATGTCTTAAAGTAATGATGGACTGTCGTTTCTCTTTGCTTATTTGAGCTGTTCTTGCCATAATATGGACTTGGTCTGTTAACAAATAGGGCTATCTTCTGTATAACACCCCTACCTTGTCACAACACAACTGATTGGCTCAAACACATTAAGAAGGAAAGAAATTCCACAAATTAACTTTTAACCAGGCACACCTGTTAATTGAAATGCATTCCAGGTGACTACCTCATGAAGCTGGTTGAGAGAATGCCAAGAGTGTGCAAAGCTGTCACCAAGGMAAAGGGTGGCTACTTTGAAGAATCTTAAATATAGAATATATTTTGATTTGTTTAACACTTTTTTGGTTACTACATGATTCCAAGTGTGTTATTTCATAGTTGTTATGTATTCACTATTATTCTACAAGGTAGAAAATAGTAAAAGTAAAGAAAAACCCTGGAATGAGTAGGTGTTTCCAAACTTCTGACTGGTAGTGAATATGAAAGACGGAAACACAACATATCTAGTTGTAAAGCTTCTGCACTATGTTTCTGCACATAATGCACTATGTTGCATTATGTTGCATTAGGTTGCATTATGTTGCATTATGTTGCATTTTGTCCAACATAAGACAGATCATTTTATATTTGTCCAAACCATTTGGATTTTGAAGAACAGATATATCATATTTCTATACATATTTCTATACATAGTTTTTAAACCATTTTCATATTACCATGGCATTTTGTACAAATATTGTACATTGTCCCACCATAATTTCATATTCATCAAATAGATCTTCTGATATTTTACCAAGAATCTATAACAGGAAAATAGATACTAGATACATGTTAAAACCTAAACATTTTCCACATTGAATTACCCAACTGTTATGTCCCCAATAAGTCATTATGTTTGTCCTGTATGTCTCAGTGCCCTTGCATGTGTATTTGTGTCTAAAGTTATTCTGTTAGGCATGTGCGTGTGTGTGTGCACGCGTGTGCATGTGTGTGTGAAGGTGTGGTAAGTTTCAATTCTGTTCCAATTCAGTCAATCAAGGAATCAATTTAAATTCCAAATCAAGAATGGAAAAATCCTAATTGAAAAGAGGATTTGGAATCTCAAGTAATCTCCTGATTCAACAGAATTGAAATTAACGGAAATGTACCCCAACCCAGCTCAGTATGTGTTTATCTGTGGGTTACTGCTGTGGTTCACCTCCTAACCTGGCATGTGTTTTCCCTCCCTCCATTGCGCCCCCTGCTGCCCACCCGAGGACCCTGCAGTGGGACACTGACCCCTCTGTTCTGCAGCTGCAGGATGACTCCGAGCTAGGGTACATACCGGTTCCTCTCCTCTCTTTCCTTCCCTTTTTCCTTCTCTCTATCCTTACTCCTCTTGGGGCAGTGTGTGGTTCAATCAGAGAAGGGCTGTCTGAACACCAGGGGTGTATTCAGAGATGTGAAACAAGCAGATAGAAATACCATGAATAGAGCTGACTTGAGTCCTTACTCTACATGTCAGATTGACATGGCTGTTCTACGCAATATATTTCTATCTGACAGTCCCACAACATTATGCCCTACTGAATTAAGCCCTGATGAGGTACTGCAGACGCGAAGGACTGAATCACCATATTAAATGTCTCAGTGTTTTATGCATGAATGTACCAGTGTGTGTGTGTGTGTGTGTGTACTGGTGTGTGTGTGTGTGTGTACCGGTGTGTGTGTGTTGGTCAGCAGTGCTGAAGTGTGTAGCATGATGTACTACAGTACCCATAGTGCTCTGTGACCCACTACTTCCTGTCTCACTCCATCCAGGCGCAGGATGCATAGACTGGGGGCGTCTAAGATCACACAGGTGGACTTCCTACCCAGAGAGGTGGTGTCGTACTGCAAAGAGACGCAGACGCCCATCACTGGTACTACCCATCTGTCTGAGGGTGAGTGTGTAAGGTGTGCATGCGTGTGTGTGTGTGTGTGTGAGTATTTTATAATCGACATAACACAGCACTATCGTTCTCTCGATTTCTCCCTCTTTACAACATACCCTCTAAAAAAACTATAAAAACAACACATACTCTACAGTTGAACCCTTTTCATATTTTTTATGATTACATTAAAACCATGTGAAAACAGAGAAGGCCACATTGATCTGATTGCCATTACTGTCAGATGGGCTGTAGGCCTTACTGCCTGGCTTGATCCACAGTCTGTAAACCTGTAGTGATTTATATCCATTTCACCGACACAGCCCTCCATTTGCTGAGAGAGGGAAGGAGAAGAAAATGAGAAAGAGCAGAGAGTGAATGAAAGACAAGGAGAGAGAGAGCAGGAGGAGGCTTTTTTAAAAAGAGATGCCTGCCTGCTTGTCTTTACTCTAGCTGCCTGGAATCAGAGAGAACAGACACCGCATTGACTCCCAGCTCTAAGTAGATGCAGAGTGACTGTCTGGGGGTAATACAAGATGGCTGCCGCTGTCAGAGGAGAGGAGAATCACCTGGAATGGTGGCTGTATCTGTCTCTCTCTGCGTCTCTGTCTGTCTCATCAGACTAAATTACAACTGAGACACTACATGTGGATGCTGTTTAGTCTGGATTTGGTTTGAAAGAAACTGTTTTGGAATATTTGGTACATTTAATGTGAAATTGGTCAATTTAATTTAATTATACTTGTTTGATAAAGTGTTAACCTTTTACTGCGGTGGGCTAATTCAGGGCCAAGGCGTAGTGGGTGCGTAGTGGGTGCGGAGTCAGGTGCAGGAGGCAGAAAGTTCGGAATAGAGCTTTAATCAGCACCGGGCAAAATAGTATATACAACGAAACTGAGCGTCATAAAACAAATGCCCAAAACAGGAACCAAACCAAGATTGCACTACCACACATACAAAGTGGGAATAATCAAGCCCGCACGAAGAGCAGGCGGGCCTACCGACTTAAATAGCCAAACTAAAAGTCTAAACAAGAAACAGGTGAAACAAATCAGACCAAACCAACAGAAAAGGGAAAAATGGATCCGTGGCAGCTAGTAGGCCGGTGAGGACGACCGCTGAGCACCACCCGAACAGGAAGGGGAGCCACCTTCGGTAGGAGTCGTGACAGTACCCCCCCCCCCCCCTGACGCGCGGCTCCCGCAGCACGCCGACACCGGCCTCGAGGACAACCCGGAGGACGAGGCACAGGGCGATCCGGATGGAGACGATGAAAAACCCTCAACATTGACGGATCCAAGATGTCCCCCACCGGTACCCAGCACCTCTCCTCCGGACCGTACCCCTCCCAGTCCACGATAATAGGAAGGGAGTTGTAATCTATAACACACCTCGTTTATCCTCCTCAGGACTTTGAAGGGCCCCAGACACTGCGGCCCAGCTTCCGGCAGGGAAGCGGAGGGGTAGGTTTCGTGTCGAGAGCCAGACCCTGTCCCCCGGTACGAACACGGGGGCCTCACTGCAGTGGCGGTCAGCGCTCCTCTTCTGCCGTCCACCTGTCCATTACTCTGGGGTGATAACCAGAGGTCAAGCTGACCGAGACCCCCAGACGTTCCATAAACGCCCTCCACACTCAGGACGTGAATTGGGGACCCCGATCAGAGACGATGTCCTCCGGCACCCAGTAGTGCCGGAAGACGTGGGTAAATGAGGCCTCCGCAGTCTGTAGGGTCGTAGGGAGACCGGGCAACGGGAGGAGACGGCAGGACTTAGAAAACCGATCCACAACAACCAGAACCGTGGTGTTCCCCTGAGACGGGGGAAGATCGGTAAGGAAGTCTACCGACAGGTGAGACCACAGCCGTTGTGGAACGGGGAGGGGCTGTAACTTCCCTCTAGGAAGGTGCCTAGTAGCCTTACTCTGGGCGCACACCGAACAGGAAGAGAAATAGAACCTAAGGTAATGGGAGCCGCTACCTGGCCAAAACCCCGGATAAATCTCCGGTAGTAATTGGCAAACCCTAAAAACCGCTGCACCTCCTTCACCGTGGTTGGAGTCGGCCAATTACGCATGGCCTTAACGCGGTCACACTCTATCACCACCCCCGAGGTGGAAATGTGATAACCCAGGAAGGAGACGGCTCTTTTGGAGAACACACACTTCTCAGCCTTGACGTATAGGTCATGCTCCAGCAATCTCCCAAGCACTTTGCGCACCAGAGACACATGCGCGGCGCATGTGGCGGAATAGATCAGGATATCATCGACATATACAACCACGCCCTGCCCGTGCAGGTCCCTGAGAATCTTGTCTACAAAGGATTGAAAGATGGCTGGAGCATTCTTTAACCCATACGGCATGACGAGGTACTCATAATGGCCCGATGTGGTACTGAACACGGTTTTCAACTCGTCTCCATCCCGAATACGCACCAGATTATACGCACTCCTGAGGTCCAGTTTCGTGAAAAACCGCGCCCCGTGAAATGATTCCACCGCCGTAGCGATGAGAGGTAGCGGGTAACTAAACCCCACCGTGATGGAATTGAGACCTCTATAATCAATACACGGACGCAAACCTCCCAACTTTTTTTTTCACAAAAAAGAAACTCGAGGAGTTTCTCCAACGTCTCCTCCTGTGACAATGGGTACACGTGACTCTTGGGAAGCGCAGCGTTTACCTGGAGGTTTATCGCACAATCCCCCTGTCGATGAGGTGGTAATTTAGTCGCCCTCTTCTTACAGAAAGCGATAGCCAAATCGGCATATTCAGGGGGAATGAGCACAGTGGAAACCTGGTCTGGACTCTCCACCGAAGTGGCACCAATGGAAACTCCCATACACCTACCTGAACACTCCTCTGACCACCCCTGAAGANGTGGCACCAATGGAAACTCCCATACACCTACCTGAACACTCCTCTGACCACCCCTGAAGAACCCCCTGTCTCCACGAAATCCTGGGATTGTGACTGGCCAGCCAAGGAACCCCCAGCACCACTGAAAACGCAGGTGAATCGATAATGAAGAGACTAATCCGCTCCCTATGATCCCCCTGCGTCACCATGTCCAGTGGAACCGTGGCCTCCCTGACCAGCCCTGACCCTAATGGCCRGCTATCTAGGGAGTGCACGGGGAAGGGGGGATCTATCGGCACCAACGGAATTCCCAGCTTGAGGGCGAGTCAACGATCCATAAAGTTCCCAGCTGCACCTGAATCGACTAGCGCCTTATGCTGGGAAGAGGGGAAAAAATCAAGGAAAAAATGTATACAAACATGTGACCTACAGGGGGCTCTGGGTGAGTTTGATGCTGACTCACCTGGGGTGACCGAGAAGTGTTCTGTCTGCCCTCTCGACTCCCAGAAGCACTCCTCCAGCACCGGTCGGCCGTGTGTCCTCTCCGACCACAGCTGGTGCAGGAGGAGCCTCCGTCTTAAACAAAGCTACTTTGAAACAAATTATACACCTCACACACATGGTTATGGGCTTAAAAAAAAGAAGACACCTCTACCATGTCAGATATAGAGTTGAAATGTATTACATTTARATTTTGCGTCTTAATATTACACTTTATATACATCACAGAAGACTGAAATATAAAAAAAACGCTTGACATAGAAACACTGGATTTTCAGCGTTTTTTTAAACATAATGTTTATTGATGATGAAATTATGAAAAATATGAATAACATTCCACCCATGAGGCCAAAGAGGGTGCTTTTGGTCATTGACTGCAGGAAAGGGCTACTTTGTTATAGATATAATTTTTCATTCTCAGCACAGTATTAATGTGGCTAKGGATTCAGGAAATTATTGGCTTCCACATAATTCCACATTCACAACTAAAGAAGTTGGTTTAGCTAATGCTTTGTGACCTGTTTCCCTTAGTGTGTTCCAACTGCTACTTTACCGTTATTATTAACATGTGCTGGGATATAATACTCAACCAAATCATTTTTTTTTTTAATATATGGAGTCCACAGGAGGAGTCCAAAAAACTATATAAAATGCAGATGGTTGGAGAGAGACAGAGAGAAAGAGAGAGAGAGAGAAAGTGGGAGAGAGAGAAAGAAAGAGTGAGAGAGAGATACTGTAGAAAGAAAGAGAGAGAGAAAGAGAGAGAGAGAAAGTGGGAGAGAGAAAGAGACAGAGAGAGAGAGATACTGTAGAAAGAGAGAGAGAAAGAGACAGAGAAAGAGAGAGAGAGAAAGAGGTTGAGAGAGAGCGCCAAACATATCCATATGGACCAAGCCAATAACAATGCCAGCATAGTATTTGTATAACACTGTGTGGTAGCTAGCCATAATGTAAAGCATCGATTCTATCCCACTTATTTGCTCTGTTCTGGTCCTCCTTACCATCAAGCACTTGGGTCTGTACAGAAATGACAGTTACTGTAAGTGTAGTATTGTCTCACAAAATGGAACCTCATGTCATTCTCTGCATGGAATCTGAGAGTGTTCTTTTTTCTCTCCTCCTTCCTCTTTCCCCTTCCCTCCTTTCCCCTTCTCCCACCATCTTCTCCTGGCTCCTTGATCCCTCTGTTGGCTCCAGCTGGTGACCATGTGATCTCAGACTTCCTGTCATTATAATTGATGTGTTTTTATTCTTTCCACTTCCTTGAAGCCTGATCAGAATTAAAATGGCTGTTTGGAATTTCCTGTCAAAGGCGGGGTCATTTATTCAGCAAGTGCAACCACTGACAACCCCTTTGATTGGCCGTTGCCCTTAGCGATGCAAGCTCCATGCAGTTTGTTTTCTTCTCCTCTCTTCTCCAACCCCCTCTGACCCCCACTCCCCACCTCTGGTCCAAGAACCGGTTTGAGAAAGGAGGAGGTGTGTGTGTTTATGTATACTGAACAAAAATATGAACGCAACATGCAACAATTTCAAAGATTTTACTTAGTTACAGTTCATTTAAGGAAATCGAATCTACTGATTTCACTTGACTGAGAATACAGATATGCATCTGTTGGTCACAGATACCTTATCATGGTGAAACATGATGAGCGGCGGCAGAGGAATGGCACCACAATGGGCCTCAGGATCTCCTCACGGTATCTATGCATTCAAATTGCTATCGATAAAATGCAATTGTGTTTGTTGTCAGTAGCTTATGCCTGGTCATACCATAACCCCACCGCCACCRTGGGGCACTCTGTTCACAGCACAAGTGGCCTGTGGTTGTGAGGCCGGTTGGTTGTACTGCCAAATTCTCTAAAACGATATTGGAGGCGGCTTATGGTAGAGAAATTATAATTCAATTATCTGGCAACAGCTCTGGTGGACATTCCTGCAGTCAGCATGCCAACTGCATGCTCCCTCAAAACTTGAGACATTTGTGGCATTGTGKTGTGTGACAAAAATGCACATTTTAGAGTGGCCTTTTATTGTCCCCAGCACAAGGTGCACCTGTGTAATGATCATGCTGTTTAATCAGCTTCTTGATATGCCACACCTGTCAGATGGCTGGATTATCTTGGCAAAGGAGAAATGCTCACTAACAGGGATATAAACAAATGTGTGTGCAAAATTTGAGCTAAATAAGCTTTTTGTGCGTATGGAACATTTCTGGGATCTTATATTTCAGCTCATGATACATTTTTCACAATTCTGAAAACGTTCCAGTAGTCCACCCTGCCATACTAGAACTAGAACCTTCCAAGACCAGCAGCATCTGTTGACCCTGGTTCTAACCACAGAGAACGGCAGCCAACATGTGCCGCGTCTGTAAGGTTCACACTCAGAGGGAGGAGCTCCTGGTTTTGCCTGAAAACACACAGTCAGGAGGGATGTTATGTGAGGAGGTGGCCGAGAAACCGAGTCAGATCATCACCCCTCCCATCTCTGCAGGGTCTCTAAGGCTGAGGTCCTCGCACCATGCACAACCATGCTAGTCACACACGAGCCGCACGTCACGCAGCACGCACGCACGCACGCACACACAACACACACACACACACACACCACACACACACACACACACACACACACACACACACACACACACACACAACACATATATCGAACATAATATGAATGACATGTAAGTGTTGTTCC